>NC_056739.1:387357537-387595037 GCF_019279795.1 Protopterus annectens
AGCTAACAAGATTTAGGTCAGAGAGTCTGGCCAGCAGCAGGGGTGGGAGACAGTGTCAAATGGTTTAGGTCTAGGAATAAACCCGTTTATTGTTGTCTCAAGCTAGTGAGATTGTATTAGTGAAGGGGATGAGGCTGTTGAGCTACTATGGTTGGGGCAAAAGCCATGTTGTGTGGAGGTTAGTAATTTTTCTTGTATTAGGTAGTCCAGAATTTGTTTATGCACACATTTCTCTAATATTTTGGAGAGAGGGGATATAATTGCTATTGGCATGAAGTTTGAAAGTTCAGTGAAGTTACCTCCTTTGTGAATGGGTAAAGTAAAGAATTGTTTCCAGATAGAGGGTAATTTGGGTACTTTCCCATTAACGGGGCAACAGTTTTTTGGGGCGTGGTTTTAATGTTCTCTTTGCTGTCAAAGTGCTAGTCATTGTATGAGATGTCAGTACTGCTTGCACAGTGATAACACTTTGGCATTTCTCACAGTGAAGTATTGATTAATCTCCCATTTGCCGAGGCTATAGGCAAGGGCTGTCATTTTTGCTCCTCCATGTTTGCTGGTCAAGCAACAGTAAACACTGCTTACTAAATCACATGGTCTACCCAACTCTCCAGCAATTTTCACACCTGCATCTTTACCTCTAATACCGCAAGCCTTTTAAAGTAACATAATTTTACAGTAGCCTGGTAATGTCTTAAACACAAAATATGGAAGCTACCTAGCTTTTTCTCACAATAAGAACTTGATAAGATTAAGGACAAAATTAGTTTACAGTTGTTATAAACTGCAACACCAACAATGAAACAAGTATAACAAGCAAAACATTTACAACTATGACGGTAAGGGCGTATTAACTACAGCAAAGTAATACAGCTAGTTTAATTCATTGTACTGTCAAAGATAAACAGTGCTATTATTAATAAAGAAGAAATAACGACCTCAAATCTGTGATTTACCATGGGATATTTAAAAACACAACTTTATTATCAAGATATCTGCAAGTAGACTACTAACTAGGGGGGAACTGTGATCGAAACACTTTAATACTGACAAGACTGCCATCATAACCTTACAGATTTCCTAATACTTACTGAAGAAGACACCGAGTAACAGTGCAGAAAGCACTTGTCCCTTCTCTCTTCTTACATAAGAAATTACTAAAGAAAACACATGATCTGCACATCTGACATCCTAGCTCAGCCACTGGGGCCTTTCTATACTTTATGGAGTCACTCTGAACCCAGCATGCAGGCCCTGCCCTCCCCCTTACTGCTCTGGCTGGGTTGAGAAGCTGCAGACCCTCCCTTCGGTGCGGGCATACCATTGAGCTCGTTACTACCAAACTGGGAAGCAGACATTACGGTAACAATTACTAGCTTATTTCTTTGTAGTGCCCTCACATTCTCTCAGCTTCCTTCATGTAGGACAATGATAGGAGGAGCAAACAAAGTGTTATAGCAAAGAGAACATTAAAACCACGCCCCAAAAACCTGTTGCTCCGTTAACGGAAAAGTACTGTAATTTGGATTCTGCTATTGAGCAATTCATTAGAAGAAGGAGATAGGAAAGGCTAGTGACTTAGCAGCTGCCTTAAGGAAAAGTGGAGGTAGGTTGTCAGCTGAGGAAGAGCAAGGTTTTAATTTGAGAAGTAGGTGTTTTGTATACTTGGTTGATACTAGTTTAAGAGAGAAGGTGTTTTTGGATATAGAGGAGGTAGGGATGTCTAGCAGGTCGACAGAGCTGGATGTTTGCATCAGTTTGCTGATGGTGAAATATGTGTTAAATATGGATGCTGTTTCTTGGGGAGTATTATTTAGGCAAGGATTAGGAGGTGAGAGGTTACCTGGCTGTAGTATTTGATTGATGGAGTTCTATAATTTTTTGGGTTGGTCCTGTTTGAGGTTTGTTGCAGAAGTTCTTTTTATCTTTGTTGATGTGTTTTTTGGTAAGGTTGCAAAATGCTTTATAGGTCTGAAGATGTGGAGGAGATTTTGTTTTAGACCAGGTTTTCCATGCCTTGTCTCTTTTATGCATTAGGGATAGTGTAGTTTGTGTTAACCAGGGGGAACTAAGTGATTTAACTTTTACAGTTCATAGAGGGGCAAGGGTGTTTAGAATTTTAGCAATAGGGAGATGAATTTTTATACTGCCTCATCTAGAGGTATATGAGTTAAGAAGGACCAGTTTATTGCAGAGAGATGGTTATTGAAGGCATCGGGATGGAAATTGGAGAATCTGTGGCATTCTATGTATTTATGCGACTGGGTATGGTGAGAGGTGTATCTAAGCACTTTAATTGGTGAGTGGTCACTTAGTGAGTCAGGGTAGTGATATTTGTGTAGATTGGAAACTAGTATCCAGTCAATAACTGAAATAGAGTTGGTTCGTTTATTAACATGGGTACAGGTAGAGATTAGTTGGGAGAAGCCATGCAAGTCAATAAATGATCTTGGACTGTTAGAGGACAGTGATAGCCAATTAATGTTCACATTGCCAAGTATAATGATTTCATTAGGTATATTTGTGGGAGCCAGGAGAGGATTTGTTTTAGTAACATGATGTTGTCACCATGGGATATGTATATTACAGCTACAGTTAGTTTCTTGTGGTCATTAATTTTGCAGTTTGCAGTCAGAAGTTCAGCAGGAGAAAAAGAAGGGGAAGGGTCTGCTAATGGGGAAAGACTGAGGTGGTTACAATACAGTATAGCAACTCCACCACCTTTTTTCTTTAATCTGTCAAGATGTAAGATGTTATAACCTGGGGGGGAGGAATTCTTTGTCAGAGATGTCAGGTTTCAGCCAAGTTTCGATGAGATTTATTATATTAAGGGAGTGGTGAGTCATCCAAGCATGAAATTCACTTATTTGTTGAGTATGCTTCAGATATTCATGGAGTATAGTGAAAAGTGTTTATTGGAGAGTTTAGGGTGAGGAGTGGTAGGATGAGTGGTTATGTTGTTAGTGAGGTGGAGGGCATTTGGTCCTGGACTGGAATGAATGTCTCTAGAAAGGAGCAGGGTGTTGGATGGATGAGTTAAGGTAGGGATTGAGACAGGACTGAAGTGATATTTTGGCTTGGTTCTAGGGGTGATTGAAGTGGAAAGAGGGATTTTGATTTTTGGAAGGGAGGAGTTTGTGTTTGAGAAGATAGTGGGTGCATTTATGAATATGTACAGTGATTTAAAGAATGGAGTATCGTGAAAAGAGGTTGGAGAAGGGTGTAGCTGACGTAATTGAGTGTTATATGAGGAGAGGTATTACAGAAGAAATAGAATGGGTGTACAGAGGAAAGGTAGTATCATGGTTTTATAGTATTGGCAGGAGTGTAGGAGTGCAGGAATAAGTACAATGTGAGAAGAAGAGTAAATGAGCTGGAGATATAGTATTGTGGAAGGGTATGAGAATAGTGATGATGTTTGGTATAAGGATGGAGAAGGGAGAGTAGAAAGTAGATGTAGTAAAAGTGTAGACTTATAGATAGGCACTAAAATGTAATGGAGATAGTGTAGAGTAGTTTGGTGTAATGTGTTGGAGGTGAAGTATGTTATATAGTGTGATAATGAGAGTGTTGCCTAGGGGGGAGTTTTGTTTGGTTAGAGAGGTTTAGGAGTGGAGGTATTATTGTGCAGTAGGATGTAGAGTTTATGGGAGGGCAGAGTAGTGTTAAGCTACTGAGTAGGTGTAAATGAGTATTAAGAAGAGAAAAGTAAGGTAGGGACAGGGAAGAAAGTAATTGGTTTAAAGTGAGAGGAAGGGGAGGTGCTTAGAGGGAGGGGAAATTGTTGGCTAGCTATAGATGTATTGTTTTCTGGGGTGTGTGGGAATGGGGTAGGGTAGATTAGGGGAGCTGAGTGATCCTGAGCAAAGCAAGGGCGAATGGAGCGGGTTGGACCAGGTAGTTCGGAGGACCAGGTAGGTTGGAGCAGCATGCCAAAAACCTATCAGTAAGTTATTGAAAAGTTATGCAAAGACTTCTGAGAGATATCTTATAACTATTGTACAAGCCAGGCACTGTAGACAGTTTCTAGCCCAACCACAGAAGGTTAAAGATAGTTGAAAGTAAAAGGGTTAGGCTGAGTTAAAAGGTGGGATGCTATAATCAAATAATAGAAAACATAAACTTAATATGTTAAAGAAAAGGAAAGGAGAAAAATAAGACTAGAGAAAAAGGTCCAAATGGAGTTAACTGCTGGGGGGGGTGCAATTACATAGTATACAGACAATAAGCTATGATTTTGGAAAAGAAATACCTAAATGCCTTGTTACTTTCAAGGGAGTAGTCAACAATGTGACCACATGATAGTGGATATACCACTTATCATCTACCCCAGGACATGTGTCACATACCTATTGGTCTGATTATAGGGTGTGATGTCCACATTATACTTGGGTGGTGTGTTTGTTTCCTGATTCAACAAATCCCTCCATGTTTCTTGTCAATGCAGGTTTTGTCATAGCTGTGGTAGCAGTTTTTGGTATGTGTTGATACTGTCTGCATTATACTAATATCACAGTTGGAGTCAATGATTGCCCACAATCTGTATAACTTCAGGCAGCACATTGGGCATAGCATGCATATGTCATCTGTGATGTCCATCACTTAGCTAATAGGCAGGAAAGGGACTAGCACACATCCCTGATGTACCCATCTGATCACTGGATCTGAGATAGAGTTCACATTGCACATTTCAACATTGTGAGATGCCATGTATGTCATACGCTAGTTTACCCATTTGGTGATATTGCTGTTCATGGCTACATATGACAGTGTTAACTGAATACCTCAGTGTGGATTTATGTCAAATACCTTGACCTGGTCAAGTCCCATATGATGATGCTGTTGTCATCATGCATGCCCCTGATGACCTCTTTGAAGACATCTATCAGATGTAACAGACTTGATGTACCATCAACGACTCACACAGGTCTGTTGCACGCACCTGGAATATTAATAGTGTACACATTGAAGACATCCATGATAACATGTTGGTCTTCCTCACAATTGAGAAGACTGGATTTCTCTATACATGCATACATCACGTGCTGGTCCCCAACTCAGGTGGATGTATATTAATGTACGCCCTCGTATGGCAAAGTAGGCCATGTGAAAGGTGAGTTGTACTGTGTATTTATCAGTATCAGGAAGGTGTATGTGCTGAGTCACACCATAATTTTTTTGTGATGTTGTCACAACCCATTGATTCCATGTGATAAACCTGGATGAACATAAGACAGTGCATACTGCCTATCATGATCTGGCTTAGGGTTTTGATACAATCCCCCAAGCAGGTATCAGTGAGAAAACCTCCAAGCTGGGGATTAAGCTTTATGACAGTTGATGGGAAACCAACTGGCTCCCTGACAGAATACATCACTTGAAACTTGGTAAATCAAGTTGCACCACTAGAGCTGTAACCATTGGCAAACCCCAGGGATCTGTGCTTGGCCTTTCACTGTTTGAACTCTATTTCTCTATGTTGCAGGCTAAAGTACATGGCCTTTGGCTTACCAAGTTTATTGATTCTTGCATATTGTGTGCAATCATTGAGTCCACCAATGGTGATAACATAGTACAGGAGGAGCTAGCTAACACATACAACTGAATGGTGACAGAGGCACACAATTTACAAATAAATGCAGAGATGTGAGTTTGTAATGTTGTCCATCCAAAATTGGAATTCCATGTTAATCACAGCACTAACTGTCCTACTATGCATAAACCAAGTGAGGCCAGCACTCAGAACACACGTAAATAGCAATCTGAACTTTGACCGCCAAGTGTCCACACTGATATTGAAAATCTATGCTGTGCACATCATAACTCATATAATCATACTGAGATCTTAGGACTGTATGACAGCACTGTAGTCAAACATTATAACAACACTAATAGGGTATAATGGTCTCTTTTTCATGTACCTCACCAGACACATGTAGTAGCTGGAGAGACCACAGGGCTTTCTCAGCAAAATAACACAGGGCCTATAAATTGTCTGTGGATAGATTAAGTCATGCCACTGCAATCTTTATTGTATTGGATGAGGAGACATCTGCCTGGCCTCCAAGCTTGTCTCTGACCCTACCGTGGTAGTAGTACTGTATATCCAAAAATATAATATAGCAGAGGACATCAGCAGTGTCTGTTGAGAAGAATATGACAGTGTCCCACATGCTTGTGTAAAATGCTCTATGTAATGTCAAGCAACAGCTCACATGCATGCACACACACACACAGACACACATACACACACACACACACACACACACACACACACACACACACACACACACATACATACACACACACACAGTTGACTGCAGTGAGATGAGAACCCCTACCTATCAAGTACACAGACTACAGAACCCAGTACTTTATACAAGTTCCACAGCTCAAGTCTGACTTGGAGTTTCTCAGGCAACACTTTATAGCTGATGGCATCAGCAGTGTCTGTAAGGAGACTATAACAGTGTCCCACATGCTGGTGTAAAATGCTCTCTGTTATGTCAAGCAACAGCTCACACAGACACACAGGCATGCAAGCGCGCACACACACACACACACACACACACACACACACACACACACACACACACACACACACACACACACACACACACACACACAGAGTACAGTGAGAATAGAACCCCTACCTAAGTACACACACTACAGAACTTAGTACTTTAAGGGAGTGCCATGACACAACTTTATTACGTGGCTGTAAGTCAACTTATAGTGGATGATATCAGCAGTGCTTGTTGGAGGGAAGAAGCTGGGAGGCCTGCTTGAATTGGAACTGTAGCCATATACAAGTATCAAAATACTGTCAATTCCTGCAATTAAGGCAGAAACTGTAGGGTACACAGTTGTTCTTCTGGCTAAACACACACACACACACACACACACACACACACACACACACACACACACACACACACACACACACACAGTTGACTGTAGTGAGAAGAGAACCCCTACCTATCTAAATACACAGACTACAGATCACAGTACTTTAAGCGAGCTCCACAGCACAAGTCAGAACTTTACATTTCTGCAGGTTAACACACATGCACACACACACACACACACACACACACACACACACACACACACACACACACACACACACACACACACACACACACACAAACACACACACACACATACACACACACACAGAGTTTACTTCAGTGAGAAGAGAATACAAACCTAAGTACAGATATGGTTGTTTTTAGCAGAGCAAGTTTGTGAGCAGCACAAACTGGCCCTGTCCATGAGGGACATAGGTGCCAGCCCAGAGATGACTTTACAATCACCCAACTAGTACTCAAGGTTGGGCTTGAACAGGGTCATTGAGGAGCACTGCTTCACACACAGTGGGAGCTTATTACAGAGGAGTGTGAATTGTTTTGGGATATATCTGTGTCCCTGGCAGGTTCTGTTTATGTCCAAACAAACACACTTCAATGAAATTCCAAATTTCAAAAACACAGCTGAAAAAATCATCATGACACAGGAATAGAACCAGACTGACTTCAGGAAATACTGAATCATCAATGAATAAATCATTGATGATTCAGTATTTCCTGAAGTCTGTGTGGTTCCTGTGTCATGGTAATTTTTTTCAACTGTGTTTTTGAAATGTTCTGTTTATGTCACAGGCTAGGTTGAGAACCCTGGAGAAAATTATTCTTGTCCCATGTGAATTGCAGATGTTCATCATTTCCAGAAGGGCAGGGTCTCAGACTGCTCTGCAGGGCAGGCAGAGGTCACCTCTCAGCAGCCTGCATAATACTAAGTACAGTGACAGATATATCAGTATTTCCATGAATGTCTTGTTTGGAGGCCTTGGATTCTCTCTGGCACAATCCTGTGTTTTCTCCAATAGCTGCAGATGTCTAGTGAGGTACAGATAGATGTGAGCATTGTATTCCATTATTGGTGTGATGAGGGTAGAGTACAGGAGAGAAATGACTACTCTTGTCTTGGATGTGATGTCCATATGTATGATGTGTGCAATACAGATTGTGTGTGTCATCACTATGGGCACATAGTGATGAAAGTGTAGACTGCTATCAACATGTGGTCCCAAGTCTCCCAACACTGTGCTTGAGCTTGGGGAGGTGCTTTGAATATCATAATTACCAGGGGTACATCAATGTCAAAGTGGACAGTGAGTCATTGCATACTTTAAGATTCAGTCTGTGAGTTTGGAATCAATCATCAGTCTGTGTCAGCCCCTTCTGTAATATGTTAACATCATTGGGGGATTCTATATGAGTGCATCCAGTCAACAGTCATCTGCAAACTTATAAACCACAGACCATCTACTGTTGACTGTGCTTCAGGGATGGATTTTCCAAACAGTTGAGGTTCCAGCACAAATCTGTATGGTAGTCAATTGGTGAATGGGCTAGTGGTGGAGGTGCAGTTCCTTACTTTGAATGTGTGTGTTCTGTTGTTGAGCCAGTTGGCTCTCCATAAAGTACTGTATTGCCTAAAATTCCCAAATAGGAGATCTTCACTATGACATGATTGGGTGATAGTGTCAAAGGCCTTAGATAATTCAGCATAGGCGTTATGTGCTGTTATCCCATATTCAGGTATTTGGTATCATTATCCAAGAAGTTCACAAGGGTCAGTAAGCAAGATCTACCTTTGACAAACCAAAACGGGTAAGGTCAAGTATGCTGAAGGTCACCTATGCCCCTGTGGATATGGTCCATGATGATTCCTGCACTACCCTTGCACTTAAGGCTTTTTAGATATATGGGCAATAGTTGGAGCTCTGCATGTTACCAGACTGATGTGCATTACATAGCACAAAACATTTGATATTACATTTTGTAGTGTGGGTGATGTAAGTGTGGAAAAAGTATTGAGACCCCAGGGTTGCAGTGCTTGAAGGTGCAGACACATAGATGTATTGCAAATATGTGACACACTGTTAGATAAAGCTCTCAGATTGTAATGTTTCCACATGCAATTTCATGGCATACACAGGAATTGGGCAGTAAACAGCAGTAATAGAGTATAATATGTACATAGCTATAGTGCAGCGGGTTTACACAACTGTTAGCAAAGTGCATATGCATGTGAGATACACATGTTTGCATGTAGTTAAAAAGTGTGCAAATGCAAGCCACATTGCTAAAGCCTGACAGTTAGTATTGAATCTCTGAAATACATCTGCTGATTCAACGACTCTGTGGCAGCAGATGTTAATGCATTAATACATTCCTTTTTTTGGCCCAGATGGTACTGGGTTTGAATACAAGTGCATCTAATACTTTAAAATACTTTTCATTACAGAGTGATAATGCAATGACATGGATTGTTTATACTAAATGTGTTGCTGTGTGTTGATATAATGCAGCAGTATTTTGCCACTGCTCACTGTCGCTGCATGATGTGCACCTCCTGGCAAACATGGAGGCCAAAAAGTAAAGGGATCTGTTGCTTTTTCTACTACTTATGTGTGTTGTGTGTGATTCTATTTTTCTGACCAGATTAAAGATATTAAAATGGGGAAGACAGGAAACTGGTGACATGAGGAGCATGTAGGAGGAAGAACAAAATCTGACATTTAGTACTGAGTCTCTGGAATATACCTGCTACTAACTGACTCTGTGGCAGGTCGTGTTATGCAGTTAATGCAGTGATGCATTCCTTTTTGGGGCCAGACAGTACTGGGCTTGAATACAGCTGTATGTAATACTTTTAACTTTTGCATTTCCATTGCTGCTCATTGGTGCTCAATGCACACCATCGCCCAATAACACATTAAAGAAAAGAAATGGGGACGCTTGGACACTGGTGAAATGGGGAGCAAGCAGGGGGTAGAACAAAGGGAAAGAAATACAAGAATGTGAAGGAGAGAGGTAGGAAAGAACCATAGATATCAATTTCTTCAACAGTAAAAACTGATCATATGTGCAGAATATTAGCTGACTTTGGAATGTCATCTCTAGAGAGAGAGGGATGACCACAACGCAGTCATGTTGTATAGCCAAATGGACCAAATCAAGTGTGTCAAGAAGGCACATGTGTGAAATGAAGAGCTCTGTATAGGATGTTTTTTTTGGGGGGACAGGTGCCCATTTTTTTTTTTTGAGAGAGAGAGAGAGAGTAATGTTGGGGAAGGGACATAGGAATGTGTTGGTAAGGTAAGTTGGGTAGGTGTGGAAGTAATTGCAGACAGACAAGACAAACAAGACAAGAGACCGGGATGGTGATTGACACAAAAAGTTAGGAGATATCATGATTGAGTTGAGTGTGGGAACATCATGAAACCATGGTCATCAAGCTGGAGGACAGTGAGACTCGAGTTCTTACCCACTGGACTGTCATCACTGTCACCTCACTCTGCTGCTAGCTTGAATGCCTGATATCCGTGTCTCTTCCTCCTGGTATTACATAAAATGAGGGAGAGTAGCATCTTCAGCCAGCATAGGCATGCACCAACAGCATAGAGCACAACCCTACACACAATCCCTGGCAATTCAGCATGGGTGAGAAAATTACTACCTCTGCCACTGCTCCCAGAAAGTATCACTGGACCAGCCTTCAGGGAAGGACTGCCTGAGGGGGCAGGTTGTGCAGAGGCAGCACAGGTGGTGGGCAATGGTGCTGGAGCTTCTGGAGTGGGGGCTGGCTGATTCTGTGGGGCAAGCCTACCCCTCTGTTCTGTGGAGTATTTAGTGATGTGGTACACATGGATGACATGGAGATAATTTGAAGACATGCAACAAAACAATAAATAATAATAAAATAAAAAAGAGAAGATAATGGTTGGGGTGACAGAAAAAAGAGATAAGATTAGTACCTTCATATGTGGCATACAATGCATTGAAACAATTAACTGATTCTATTATCTTAACTTTTACGTAAGACTGCCAGCTCCTAACACATGTACACTATGCTACAGATTGCAGCAGGTACTCCTTGACATGTGCATACATTGCACATAGCCATGTTCTAATAATACAGACTACACTTTACAGCAGGGTATGTGTGTAACTGGTATAGAGCTTTTGCTTTAAATCTTTGAATTACATAAAATTGAAGAATTAACAGTATTGTATAGTTGGGAAGTGTGGTCTTTGAGTCCACAACCTCCAAATAAAGTCTAACATTATACTATTGGTTTGTGCTACAGATTAATGCATGCATACTTGTTTTTACAGTTGAGATATGCATGCTCAATCTGATATTGTAATATTGGATTATTGGTTTGTGCTACAGACTAATTTGTGCATACTTACTTTTACAGTTGAGCTATGCATGCTCATTTTAATATAACTCTATAAAATACCAAAAAAGCTATCTTTAAATTTAATGCTAGAGTATAAATATTATTCTGCTGCATACATACCACATGCTTCCCTTATCCTCACTAATCTAACCCCCCGGGTTCATGCATTGACCTCCCGATCACTGGCAGCTGTGGAAATAAAACAGAACAGAACAGAATACCATTATGAGTTTCAGTCTTGCCTATATTCAGCTTTTAAATCTTAGAAGTACTCTCTATAGTTGATACTTACACAGGTGTGGTATGTATGCAGTTCTAAACTCCCACTTCCTCTTCTGGAGGTCATTGTAGTTATGCCTATATTGTTGACAAGTGTGGGGGGATACCAGTGGCACTGGTTACAGCACGAGCTAAACTATCCTAAGCTTCTGACTTATACTGGGAATGAGAATAGTCCCCCTGCAACAGCCTGGCACTGTGGTTCTTATCTAGGAGTCCAATAAAAATCTTGGACTCCTGGACACTCCATCTCTGTGCTCTAAATCTGACACCTTCCTCACAATTGTCTGCCATGTCTGCCATGGATTTAGAGCAATGGAAAATTATGCTTTCCCACTAATTCAAGTCATCTCTTTAACTGGGAGCACATGCACACTGTTAGAAAATGTTGCGCTCCACTTACCATCATGCAAACACAGTACTTGACATTGTGCTCCTATGAGCATGCACTTGTATGATGGTAAGTGGAGTGCAACAGTGGCAAGTAAAGGAAATACAAGGTTATTGGATATATATCCAGTTGTGTAAGTATCTTAGACAAATGTGAAGGCCATGGCAGTCCAGATAGTAGAAATATACTTACAGGAATATAGTACACAATATACCCACAGTCATACATTTGAGAATAAATGTAATAATATATAGATAAATGAATACATAACTGACACAATATTAGTGCCTCAGCCCTCATACATATAATTAATATCAGCTACACCATGTCAAATGTTATAAGTGAGAGTGACTGTAATGGGAAGCGGAACAGCAGTAAAAGAGTATGGAATATACTGTACTCCAATCCAGGACCATGTGTATGGCAGTCCTACACTTCCACCTGTTGCCACAAGAAGGTTCAGAAAACACTTGGCTATGTTGCAGTTCATTGGTATAAACTGCAACGTCAGAACAGTAAAACAAAGGTTGCATGCCCTGTACTAGAACCCAGGACCATCTGTACTCCAGCCCTACAATAACACCTGCTGCCAGTGGAATAGTTACATGACATTCCCTATTTTACTAATCATTCTTAAAGTCTCACTGTTAACCACCATTCAACATTGCTTAGTGGGTTTGTGCTATGCCTAATGGTATTAATTGAATGCATCCGGTTTCTGTCTGGGTTCTGTCTGGGCAGTTGTCCAGTTTGGGCTAAGCAGTGCATTGTGCAAATAGTGCCCCCTCCCAAAACAAAAGTTAAAAAAAGGAAGAGGTATTTCAAATGAGGAAAACCAATCTATGAAATACACACTAGAAAATGTTAGTACACATGAGATTTTTCTATATAGGTCTGCATTTGAGCTCTCATTCCAATGCATCTTATTTGAGCTCTCACTCCAATGTACCTTTAGAACACAGGATGCGTGCCTTATCCCTCTTTGCCAGACAAACAGCTTTGCAGCAAAGAACACAACTCAATATGCACACAACCAACTGCAACAGCATCTACAGTGATATCAAACCATATAAGTGTTAATGGTACATTTATTATTTTTGGATGTAGTGCACTTAGTGATCACACAACCTGTCATGATTATTGCTTGCAAACTTACAGCTCTGTCTTACATTTCTGTGTTTGTTGGCCATTCTTCATTTATCTGAGCAATACTCTGAGACATACAGTGTGTAAACAGTTCTATATCATTTGCCTTAAGATGTATAAGGATATTAAGTGGAATTATATCATATGCAGTTGCCAGCAAATGAAGGGCAGGTTGGATGTTAAGGAGAACAACCTGAGAATTGTATGCTGTTTACTTACATTTCCAACCTTACATCTAACACTTTGTAGAGCTAACCTGACATACCCAGTGGAAGTAAGTCAGCCTGCAGTGCTGTTGTGTTTTCCTTCTCCCAACCTCTAATCAGTCACACTTGCAATCCATTAAAAACAAACACTGAGGGATTGCCTGCACTATGTTTACATCAACTACATGGATTTTGGGATTCAGCAATTCTAATAAGTTCACACCTCAGTTGCATCTTCACTGTGCTAACATCCCTGAATCTACATTGTAAGGGCAACCAGGTAGCTAGGCAAACTGATGGTGGGGGACACTTGTTTATATTGGAAATACTGTGCATAACCCTATTTTTTCAGGATATATCTGTACAGAGAAGTACTGTACTTCAGCATGTATGCTTCCATTTGGTCAGCTACATGTATAAGCTTTTACACTTTTATCTGTATGCATTAGTTAGAAGTGTACTGAAGGCATGCACACATTTGCCAAGCCATTTCAGAGGTATCCATGACTGCCAATACATGTAAATGGTATGCTGTGTGATAAATATGTACAAATATTTCAGGGCCAGCTTCTTTAATAGAACTTGTAGCATTTCAAAGAGGGTTTGTTAGCAAATTGTCTAATTTTCCTCTTCTTTTGGTGGGGCATAGGTGAGTTACTGTTATGGCACAAACAAGGATATGCTGCTCTAGTAATGTGATACAAGGATATGCCACTCATTCCTATTATTACACAATGAACTCCAGGTTCAAGATTTACCTTGTAAATGCAGCAGTTGAATATGGTTCTGCCCATGTAGACTCCTTCCCATCGCTGTATTCCAAAAGTTTTGGAATATGCTGGACAAACCAGCATGGAGTCAACATGGATGCTTTATAGCTTATTGAATAGCTAAACCATGGCAGTTCATTTTCTTATGCTGTAATTAGCATGCTACTGTGTTTACTTTGTTTTCACAGTGTACACGCTGCTACATGCTGCTTACTGAATCTAAAACTTTCAATAGCCATGTACGCTTTGCACCGTGACATGCATACAGTCAAAAACAACCATGTAGGCTTTATTGAATCCCCCTGATTCACTAAAGAAATAAATGAGTACTTGGATGAGATTTTCTTACTGAGTGCATTGCTTTAAAATATATTATTCAGTTTGTTAATGTCATGTGATTTAATTACATTATAAATTATATATTGTATCATGTGATCTTTAGTTGCAATGATCCTGATAAAACATATTGCGAAAGCACTTGTTCAATAGCTGTTTTTTTTTCAATATTAAATGCTTGACTGTTCATGGCTCCTGGTTAGTTTTTGCTTTATTTCACTTTTTTCACTCAGCAGAACTTATTTGATATTGCTTATTCATTAGGAATCCTGTAAGCAATTTTCTAGGATTAAAAGAGCTGTAGAGCTTCTATTTCAGCCATATTCTAGTTCTTATTTATTTATTGAGATTTGTTTATTGGGAAGTCTGACTGGGCAGCAAGTTCCATTTTCAATGGAGGCCCTGGAAGAAAAGTTACACAAAAATACTATGTACAATAGCAGATATACAAGAATTATAAACATCAACTTGATAGGATTAACAATATAATCGTTCACATACTTTTGTGTATCTATAAGATAGTTGTGAAATGAATTAATTAATTGACAATAGAAACCTACTTCTTTGGGGGTGTGGCTTGGATGGCAAGCTGAAAGCAGCAGAGTTCTTGAGCTCTGCAGTCTTCATTTTTTCCTGATAGGATTTTTTATTTAGTTTCACCAACAAAGACCTGAAACTACTAAAATCAAATTCTGGAAGCCATAAGATAAAAGTTTGTATAATTTTTAAAGCTAAAATTTTCATATTTTCCTGTAAAACTTTCGAATAAAAGGGACACTGAAACCACATTTACAAAGGAAGATGAGCAGCTGTAAATTTTCTCACCAAGCAACTCCAATGACGAAAAATATATAGGCCACCCTTACTCCAGTTCAAGGCTTGGTGGGTAAAATAGACAAACTTAAAAGTGGGCAATATAAAAGACGATACCACCAAACAACTTTATTAAATGAAGCCCTGAAACAACAAATGGCCCAGATTGCTGATTTGGAAGATTCTGTAACAGATACAGACTACAAGTTAACAGAAAGAGAGAAAAACATAGACTTTCTTCTTCAAGAAAACACCAGACTCATTGAAAAGGTAGACAACATTGAGAATAGAACCAGGAGAAACAACATAAGAATCTATGGAATCCCGGAGCAGATGGAGGGGGACAATATGATTAATTTCCTGACTTCCTGGATTCCTAATATTCTAAACCTACCTGAAGCACTATCCTTCAGGATAGAAGGGGAACACAGGTCTTTAACTACAACTTGTGTATCCAGTAAAAGCAGCCATCCAAGATCTATTATTGTAAGATTTATCTCCACTCAAGAGAAATACCTTGTTTTAAGAACTACCTGGTCCCTTACTCCATTAAAAATTGATGATCCAACTATCAGGTTTGACAATGACTTTTCACCTCTTGTAATGTCCAAAAGATGAGCATGTGTTCCTTTAATAAAATCATTAAAAAAGGAAGTAATCAAAGCACAACTCTTATTTCCAGCAAGAATATGACTATCCCCGCCAGAAGGAAATAAAACTTTTGACTTTCTCAAAGAAACATCCACATTTGTCCAAAAAAGAACTTTTAAGTCAACCCGAACTTTTCAACTTAAAAAGACAAGCTTCAAAAAATGAGTGGACTATTAAAGAAAAAAAGAAACCCAGACACAAATGATGATATATAACTTCATATTTCGTGCAAGTTTTTGTTTTCTCCCTTCTAAATTATAGGATCATAGGATGTTACTAGGTTGTTGGCCTTGAGGCCCTTATAAGCCTAGCCAAGAGTTTTGCCCATGTATAGACAAATCAGCATCCAATATCCCTGTCCAGCAAGAACACGGGTGGAATACCGGGAATGTATTTTCTATTTCCCATCCAGTTATCCAGGTTGCACTTCAAAAGGGGTAAAGAGGTACTTTGCTTGATGTGGAGAGGGAGTCTACTGCACAGATGGGGGAGCCTCTGGGACACAAATCTGTCCCACCAAATCCTATTGATGTCACAGACCAAGTTGAGACCACATGTGTGGGTTACTCGAGTGGAGCTTGATTTGCGGATATGCAGCAGTCCCAACAAGGAGGAGTCCAAGATCGCCTTGTATGCCAGACCTTGGCCACCACTGAGGAGTCTGTATGGAACAGACTAGAGGGATAGGGCTTTTAGCCTATCTGTGCATGGAAGAGTTTTGAGGCCCTGGATTCTCCTGGTGAGGAAACTGTGGTCTCTCCAGCTGCTGCATGTGCTTTGCAAGGTACATGCCGAATGGGGCATTGTACTCAATAATGGGCCTTATAAGGGAAGAATACAGGGATGTTGTGGCATCCTTGTCCCTGGATGAGATACCCTTACATATGAGGTGGGCCATGTAGAAAGCTTTCTATACAATGGAAGCAACATGGTGGTCAAAAGTCAGGTTGCTGTCACTCTAGGTGCCCAAATCCCTTACAACTGACTGCATGCTTAGGACATTTTTATTAATGTGATAATTTGTGGGGACATCACTTTCCCCAATGGGGACGATGATGCATTTTTTTGTATTCAGCTTGAGGCCATGTTTCTGGCACCAGTCATTTGTTTGGGTGAGACCCTCATGGAGGATGTCCACATCACTAAGAGAATTGATGACAGTGCCCAGCTTACAGTCACCTGCAAACTTGGTCAGCCATAGCCCACTGGCTTTGGTCTGTAGCTCTGAAAAGTATATCCCAAATAACAGAGGCCCCAAGACCAAACCCTTGAGGTGGCTTCCCCTATTTTGACCAGGTGGGCTCTATCAGTGAGCCAGTTAGCTACCCATCTGGTAACATACGGATTGATGGCTAGCTGAGAGAGTTTATCTGTTATGCCCGAGTGGGGAATAGTGTCAAAGCCTATGGCCAGGTAAAGGTAGGTGGTGTGCACTGTCTTCCCCTTGTCTATGGCTTTGGTGACTGTCTCAAAAAAATTGACCAAATTTAACAGACATGACCTCCCCTTTACAAAGCCAAACTGTGTGGGGTTGAGTGTTTCGAGGTTGTCAGTGTCCTTTTTAATGAGGTCCATGACAATCCATTCCATGGACTTACACATCAGGCTAGTTAGGCTGATGGGTCTATAATTTCCTGGATTGGTGGATGCTCCACCTTTGTGTAAAGGGATGACAGTGGCTGTCCTCCACTCAGCTGAGACAAAGCCAGTATTCAGGCCTTGGTTGAATAGGGCACCTAATGGTGCTGCACGTTCCTGCCTGAGTTCATGTAGGATGCAGCCTGGGATGTTATTGGGTCTCATGGAGGCTGTATTTTTTGCCTTTGAGAGAGCAGTGATGACCTGATCCTTAGATATAAAGGGAAGGGTGTAGGTACTGGGAATGTCCTAATTTACTGATGGGGGGACAGAGGGTTGAGATTTTCGCTGAATCTGTCAGCCAACAAGTTTGCTATATCTACTGCATTTGTATATGTAGTGTCCTTGACCACCAGTTCTGAACAGATCTGGGTGCTACCTTTGAGATTATGGACAGATGTGAAGAAGGCCTTATGATTGTCTCTAGTAGATGTGGCTAATTTGGACTCAAATTTGGCTTTGGAGGATTTCACTAGTGCTCTTATTTGCTTGTTTAGGCTAAGGAGAGATTGCTTCCAATTCGGCACCTGCTCCTTCTTGGTCTTGGACAGCAATTTTTTTTCTTTTGCTATAGAGTTTATTTATTGCAGATGTCCAGCAGACAGGTTTACTCTTCCTTGTGGAGTATGATGTAGTCCTGTCAAGTATTCCTGATTCCATGCATCTATATAAATGTTCATATAGTAATTTGGTATACTTTTGGTTACTGATGCCAATTCCTAGAGAAGGGGAGGGGGCTGTAAATATCTTTATACCATCCTGCAGGAGGTTGTAATCAGCTTTGGAGAAGTTTTTTTTTGTTTGACCCTAGCTAGAAGAGGGATGGGGAAGATGGTGACTTCGAACGTGACTGCTTTATGGTCTGATCTTACAAGGAAGGATGATACTGCAGGGATGCTGCAGTGGTTACTCGTGTTGGTTAATACCAAGTCCAAGATATTATCACCTCTTGTGGGGGGTATCGACTAGCTGTTCCAAAGCATTTGCATTGACAAAATCGAGGAATCTCTAGGCATTTGTGTTCTGACATGAGTAGTTCTTCCAGCCCATGTTTGGGTAGTTAAAGTCACACAGGATCAGGGTAAAGGGTTGAACACTGATAGATTCAAAGAGGTATAGCTAGGCAGTTTGGGCATCTTGAGTCAGATTTGGGGGCCAGTAGATAGCTATGGTTTGTATAGGGGTCTTGTCAATGGTTAACTGCACCTGGAGTGTCTCCTGTGCATCATACTGTTTGACCAGCCTTGAGGTGTGCATGTCTTTAATATATATTGAAACTCTACTTTCTTTGGCTTTACTACCCACAGTTTGGGGTCTGAATGTATGACATGATGAGTAACCAGGTATGGCTGGGGTGCTCTCTGTAGCTTTGAACCAGGTTTCTGTGACTGCACAGATGTCAGCATTTTCCAGGGTTAAGAATGCTTACAATGAGTGCAGTTTCATGTTTAGACTCCTAGCGTTTAGCAGCATGACATTTAATTTGGGTTTTTTTAAATCTTTATGTTGATAGTTTTAACCTCATCACTTTTTCTAAATAAGGCAGTATGGGGGAGGCAAGTGCCTTTGCCAGAAGCCCAAGTGAGACAGATGCAGGCCATCTCTGGTAAAGCATTATGGTCTGCCGATCATATCTTCTAGGTTGTCAGGTACTGGATCCCCCCTGGAATGACACCAGAAACTAAGCCAGTTGTTAAAGTCAATAATTTTCTGTTTGTATTGAGGCATCATTCTGAGTGATGGTAGAATGCAGCTTAAGGCTAGGGACATACCTGTCTGTGACACATATTCAGTGAGCTCAAACATGTCTCTCTTCATATAGTCCAGGGAGGTACACCTTAAATTATTCACACCAACAGGGACTATGACATAGTCATAACAGTATCTGTGGTTGAGAAACCTGAGTGTGTGTGTGTGTGATATGGTGGATTCTGGCCCCTGACAGACAACTAACCATGATTTTCTCCTTATCCAGCCTGGTGAGAGGCACATCTATGTGTCTCACAATGGAGTCTCCTATGACTAATATGTTGGGTTTATGGTTAAGCCTTAGTGGTCTGTGAACTATGCATGGTATATGGTGTGCAGGGCTGTGGAGATGGCGCATGATTTTCTCTCAGAGGTTTTTGACTCAGTGGTCTTCTTTGTTTGGGTATGTTTTTGTTGAGGACCTCCACATATATGGGTGTGTGTTGTTTAGGTGTGGGTGGTGTTTGAGGTGTAGTGATTGTGCTGACAACCTTCTCAGTTCCAGATATATTGGCTTGTGAGGCAGAGAGCATAAGCCTCTAGGTTCCTAATGTAATTGCATCTAATGTAAACTGTGATCCTAGGTGGTAGTAGTAGGTGGCTGTCTGTGTACATAAGGCAGTTGCTACACTGTCTCAGGATGCCCATATCAACCAGCCTGGCAGGAGAAACTGTAGGAAATTGTCCATCCATATCCTTCAGAATCTGACAGAGAAGGCCAGGGAGAGCTAAGGGTTAAGCTTAAAGCCCAAGTGCTTAAATCTAAAACTAAGAGGCTTAGAATACCACTTACAATTTAAAAAGGCCCTAAACAAGCAGTAATAAAAGATGCAATTGAACACTTTAGAGAACAAACTGCAGCAAATAGCAGAAAAAGCAAGATGAAGTAATGGAGCAAGAGGAGGAAACACAAATACAGTAAAAGAAGCTGAATAAAGTATTTTTTGTTAGTAAAGTGGAAAGGGAGCGAGAAGGAACAGACGAAAATTCAAGGTAAAAGAACTAAAGGGTTTGACCTTCCCAAATGATCTCTGTATTAGGTAGAATGAGCTAATGAGATGGGACTGGGAGGATTGTCCCTTATCAAATTTACAGTAGGGTCGGGCAACAGCAAAAGCCACAAACTATAAGAACACAACAGCAGTTGGGTGGGAGGGTGAGAGAAAAGAAAAATTCAACCAGAGATCAGCAAATATATAAATGGAGACACAGAAAAGTACATAATAAAGTAATAAAATAAATAAAGTAAACAAAGTGGAATCATACATAGAAGGTAATGTAACTTTTCTCCTTCCTATTATATTCCCCACAACAATGCTAACATCATAAATAATATATATTACTCAAAATTGAAGTAAATCAAAATCTTATCCAACTGCAAACTACTATTTTATACTTTTATCTCTTTGTATACATGACATAGCACTAGTGAAATAGTATTTATTATTTATTTATTTGCACTTTGTTTTCCAGGATAGTCCATTGGCCTACAAGGAGCCCATTTTCAATGGAGTCCTGGGGAGAAAAGCTCCAGAGAAATACAAATGCATAGTACAGAAAGAGCATAGATCCATAATATACATTTCAATTAAATTGTAAATACATATTTTGTATAGTACAAACCCATATTGCAGAATTCAAATAGATGTTACATAATACAGAAATAAAAAAGATTTTCATTAGGAAAATCACTCATTTCAAACATGTATATACATTTCTTTTATATTCTGTACTTATTTCTTCGTGTTTGTCCTTTCCATTTCTCTTTTAGTCCTTGAGTGATAGTATTTAATCACTGCAGGAGATAGAAATGCTTACTGTGTTACTGTTAGGTAATTAAAAAGAAAGTGGTGACATTTTATTATTATATATACATTTACTACTTAACTGAACTTCAGCAATATGCTCTATTTAGCTAATATATCTTATAGATGTGTATGGTTGGTAATTTGGAGCCTTTATTTTAAAAATAAAGTGGTGACATTTTATTATTATATATACATTTACTACTTAACTGAACTTCAGCAATATGCTCTATTTAGCTAATATATCTTATAGTTGTGTATGGTTGGTAATTTGGAGCCTTTATTTTAAATATTCATCATTTTACAAGTTATGCTTAAAAGCTTCACTTCACTAGAAAATTCATGCCTGCTTAATTTTTGATGGAATTTGGACAACTTTTGTGACACTCTTAAAATTCTAAAGGCTTCAGTTAGCTCACAGACTCATGAGAAACAATCTGTGCTGTCTTCCAGGAATAGGCGTGAGCTCTGAACCTATTTCTCTTCACTGAACTCTAACAACCAATCAGATTCAAGAATGAACATTTGAACTGTGTTTTCATTCATTTAGCGATTATTTTTATCTAAAAAGTCTTATAAGCATATGTTAAACTGTAAATAGTGATTTATTTAATCTGAATTACATTTATATTTAAATAAGAATTACAAATATGTTTCTGGCAGTGACAGTTTTAAATGCATCTTTTTTCCTGTCTGCTTTAATGACATTACAGTCCTGTATTTACTCATAGCAACAAACAATTATTAGGATTAATTAATTTATCTTAGTCTGTTTAGCTAGTATTTTAAGAAATTGTATACAGCTTCATGTTCTTAATTCATGCATGTAAAGTAAATTAAAATTTTCCTTTTGTACGCTTTTAATGTACATGCAGTTTCCCTTCTGGTTGGTATTAACCTGCAGTAGCTATGAACTCCCACTAGATGTCATGAGATGGTTAGTTTGTGGCTTCTGTGAGAGTTATAGTAAGCCTGGATATAGTTATCCATGCAGAAAGTTATTACATACACAGTTTTATTTTCAAACTTAGAGTTTTTAAATTGTCCATAACAGTTTAAAAATGTATTTGGCATAATGAATCAAGGAAAGCACTTTTCAGTTTTACTTATAATAGAAGTCCCCATCTAATGATAATATTTAACATCATATCTATTAATGTAAATGGGTTAAACAATCACATGAAAAGGAGTAGTGTCAACAAATAGTTAATGCTACATAAATCAGATTTTGCATTCATTCAGGAATCCCACTTAGTAACAGAAGATCTAAACAAATTAACCTTAAGGATTATAAGATTTTTGTAAGTTCAAACTACAACCCCAAAAGAAGATGTGTCCTACTTTTACACAGAAAATCAATGAGAATTCCAGAAATAGTTGACTCATAATCGAGCAATGATGGTATGCTTGCTTTAGTTATACTAAAACTACATAAAAATATATACACTTTTGCAAACACCTACTGGATACTGGGTATTGAGGCTAAAACTACGAAAAAACATTTAGACACCATAACATTAAAGTTTAAGGGTGAGCTATTATTAGCAGATTATTTTAATTGTATCATGGCCCCCATTGATACCACAAGCTCTAAGAAGCATAAATCAACACTATAAAAATGACAGAAAACCAGAACATTCTGCAAAATAAAGGACAGATGAAAAGCCACTGTAGTACTTGTGTTTACCTTGGATGGGGAGATACTCTGCACACTTACACTGCATAACTGCTCCTTGCCTTCCTTGGGCACATCCAGAGTCACTACATGGGGTAGTGAGGTGTAACAAGTATGTCACAATTTGAAATGTCTCTGGCTGACAGTGATGACCCTGACACATTTGTCAAACCTCTCAGCCTCTGAGCAAGAAATCTGGACAAAGCCATAAACAGAAGTGGGACAAAGGCTAAAAAATAAGGACAATTTTTAAATATTGCTCTTATAAACTTAGAAAGATAATAGAATAGTATGTCTTGCATTAGTATGAATATTCTGAAGGGTATGAAATCTGAACCTCAAATGTCTGTCATTATTTTCTAACTTCAATCTTTAATGATTTGCCAGAAAACCCCAAATTGATAAAAAACGGACCAAAAATGTGATGCAAAAATATAAAATAGCCACACAATAACAGCAGGGAACCTGTCAAAGAAGGAACACTTTTTTAATATTAGTACTGTTAACTTGAGCAGCTGACAAAATAAGAGAACCAGCATGCATTTCTGAAATTAAAAGTAATCTATAAGTCTGATCATTGCAATTATTTATGAATTGTAAACCCTCCACATTTTCTTCCAAATTTTCCATTTTGTGGAGGGATTATTGGGGGAGAGCAACATTTTGAGCCAAAATCAGGGACAGTTGAGAGGTTTGGATATACCTAAGTTTATAAAGCAATTTATTTGCATGTACCTCTCAACCTCTTAATGCAGGAAATCTGAACAAGGCCAAATATATTGGGGGAACATACAAACAGTACTAAAAATTGCTCTTGTATAAACTTAGACAGTTGTCAGAATAACAGGCCTTGCTTTAGCATGCATTTTTCTGAAGGTATGAAGTCTGAAACTCAATGTCGGTCATTATTTAGTGATGTCATTCCTAAATGATTTGCCAGAAAACCACAAATTTTATAAGGAGCAGACCAAAAATAAGAAGCAAAAATCTATTAATTCTGCAAAAATCTGGACAGTTGAGAGGTATAGTTCAGCTGGGGCTGTCTGAGTTTGCTGCTCTTCCCCCTCCTAAAATCATGGGCAAATGGGGCCTCCCCCCTGTAGCTATTCCAGTGTCCCATTACTTGGCTATTTCACCCCACTTATCATAAACACTGTAATGTGCATACTGCTTTACTTCTACAATGATATGGATTTCATTTAAAAGTTTTATTTTACATTTTGTAGCACAAACGCTAAAAGACATCTGCTAAACAACGCAGTGCAGTCTCACAATCAAAATAGACTTAGCAGTAAAACTTCTCTGTCCTTGAAACGCACATTCATTGAAACTGCTCTGAAACCCACATTCAAAGAAAATATATCTGGCCAGTGGCAGATAAAGATTAACTTTAGTCTGTTTTCAAATAATAGGCCCCTTTCACAAGAAACATACATGTGTTCTTTGCTACACCTTCCTGATTGTATTAAATTATTTTCCTTGTATAATATAGTACAGTTCTTAGAGGGCATTTTAAATTTATAGTTTTGAACATTTTTCCAGTAAACAATGACATAAAATGCATGCACCAATAATGACCAAACTGCCCAATTCAGAACATTCCCATCATAAAAGTCTACTCAGATTTCTACAATCCACCAGTCTCAGTAAATATGCAATCTCTGCAGAAGTAAAAGTCATCGAAATAATTCCACATTAAAGAGATCTGTAACTAATGAAGAAGTTGCTGCTAGCAAACAACTTTATATCTCATTGTTTTATCTACAAATAAATTCCCTGTTGCCCTTGAGGAATAAATTGCCTATGTAAAAATAAAAAAAAATGATAAGCTAGTAATATTGCAATAGGGAATGGATGGCAAACTGATAACAGGTTCATTGTTACTAGGTATCTCTGCCAAAAAGGACATTCTCAGGACTACAGCATCCACCCCCTTTAAAAGTACAACACAGTGCAGTATCAGTTATGCATCTATATACTGTGGGAGTAGAAACCACAGCCTTCTTCATCAAAAGCAAGGATACTACCTGTTGTTCTGTTAACAATGCAAGTGGACTCAGCATAAGCAGCACTAAACTTCTCTTCAAGCTCTCAGATCCTTGCAAAATCCACTCAACACTCAACCATATCTGTCAACTTTGAAGCACAAGAAATCTGAAAAAGCCAATATGTATTGGGAGACAAAAGCACAAAAACTAGGGACACCTTTTAAACATTGCTTGAATAATTTTGGAAAGTTGCTAGAATAAAATGCTGTGTTACCACCATGCGTTTCACTATCAAGTCTTGACCCCAGGACCCTGTGCATTCCAGTCAGAGTAACATACCACTATATGAAATCAACCATTTCTTAAAAGACAGATTAAAACTTAAATGGCTATCATTTAGTGAATTTAGTTCTCACCAAAGAGCCCAACCTCTTAGCACAAAACACCTAGACAAAGCCAATAATGGGGGAATACAGCCCCCAAACATTCAGTGAATTCAGTTCTCACCATAGCTCTCAACCTCTTAGTACAAAAAACCCAGACAAAGCCAATAATGAGGGAATACAGCCCCCAAAATAGGGACAATTTCCAAATATTGATCATATAAACAGAAAATTGCTAGAATAAAAGGTTTTGTGTTACCATGTACTTTCCGAAGAATATGAAGTCTGAAGTTCAAATGCCTGTCATTATTTAGTGAATTCAAAATCCAGAAGACCACAGATGTTATGAGGAATGGAACAAATATATGAGGCAAAAATTTCACAAGTAGTGGTGGGTAGGGAAGCTAAGTTCTAGCTACCTGATTCCCATGGTACAGGCTTTGAGTCTCTCTAGCCACCACACACACACACACACACACACACACACACACACACACACACACACACACACACACACACACACACACTCAAAACCTCTGTTTCTCACACCAAATAATACATCAGTTTTTCACAGCAAATAATACATCAGTTTCTCATACACACAGCAAAATAATATCTCTGTTTCTCCCACACACAACAAATAATACCTCCATTTCTCACAGGTTACACATACACACACACACACACACACACACACACACACACACACACACACACATACAAACACACACACACAACAAATAATACTTCTGTTTTTCACAGGCTACACACACAGCAAATAATACCTCCATTTCTCACAGGCTACATTCACACACAGCAAATAATACCTCCATTTCTCACAGGCTACACACACAGCAAATAATACCTCAATTTCTCACAGACTGCATGCACACACAGCAAATAATACCTCTGTTTCTAACAGGCTACACACACACACACACACACACACACACACACACACACACACACACACACACACACACACACACACACACACACCAAACAATATCTCCATTTCTCACAGGCTACACACACACACACACACACACACACACACACACACACACACACACACACACACACACACACACAGAAAATAATACCTCAGTTTCTCACAGACTACACACACAGCAAATAATACCTCCGTTTCTCGCAGGCTACATGCACACACAGCAAATAATACCTCTGTTTCTCACAGGCTACACACACAGCAAATAATACCTCCATTTCACACAGGCTACACACACACACACACACACACACACACACACACACACACACACACACACACACACACACACAGCAAATAATACCTCCATTTCTCACAGGCTACACACACACTCACACACACACACACACACACACACACACACACACACACACACACACACACACACACAGCAAATAATACCTCTATTTCTCACAGGCTTCACACACACACAAACACACACACACACACACACAAAGCAAATAATACCTCCATTTCTCACAGGCTACACACACACAGAAAAAATAATACATCTGTTTTTCAGGCTACATACACAGCAAATAATAGCTCTATTTCACACAGGCTACACACACACACAAAGCAAATAATACCTCTGTTTCTCACAGGCTACACACACACACACACACACACACACACACACACACACACACACACACAGAGCAAATAATACCTCTGTTTCTCCCAGGCTTCACAACAAGCAAATAATACCTCCGTTTCTCACAGGCTTCACATCAACCAAATAATACCTCCATTTTTCATTCTCAAAGCAAAGTCCAAAAGTGCAGCTTCAGGCCCTTTGGTTATTCCTTCTAAGCCCTGCAGCAAGCAAATAATATCTCTGTTTCTCATTCTCAAAGCAAAGTCCAAAAGTGCAGCTTCAAGCCCTTTGCGCATTCCTTCTAAGCCCTGCGAGAGCAAGCTACCCAGCCAGACGTTGCATTCCCTTCCCACGAGAGCAATACCCAGCCTGCAGACATTGCAGGCCGATCCCCTTCCAGTCTATGGAGTTGTAACTGCATAGACTTCTGGGATCTCTGTTGTCTGAATGAATGGTGTCTTCCTAATCTGAACTGGTTCACCAGCAGTCCAGACTGATTCCTATGTGTGACTCAGGAATAACACGCATGCACGGGTGGAGTTCCGGGATTGCTTCTGTTTTTTTAATTTCTTTTTATTTTAATTTCAGTTTATTTACATCGGGGGGGGGGTGCTGCAGTCCTGCAGTCCAATAGCACAAGCTGCCCCTGCTAAAATCTTATTCATTGGCCAGGCTATAATAATTCCTCCACCTGTCAAAAGTAAAGAGACAATTAATAACTTACTACACAACTTTCTTTGGTATCCCCCCAAAAAATCAAGAATTTCTCTTCTCTGGCACACCACAAGATGGGATGAAGGAGGTATAGGGTTTCCAAATACTGATTTTTATTTAAACTCCACCTTTATTAACACAGTGTTGCTTTGGAATAATATGCGTGATCTGCTGTGGCGACCCCTAACCAGGAAAAAGCCGAAAGAAGAAGAAGAAACATCATATTGGAAATCAATACATGAAACCTTACTTTTAAATAGTAATAGGACATTGCTTGAACCATATACTCAAATACATACAAAGATCTTTAGATGGACTTTTAAAATATACATTCAAAGTGAAAGGTCAAAACTTGTTCTCACACCTGTTATAAACCAAATATTGCTGTTAAGTACATTGTCTTGCCCTGTTTGAACAGCCTTGAGGTATATTTATTTTTTATGTAAATCAAAAAAAAAAACTCTACCTTTATTCCCTGTTTGTGTCTAAATGTGTGGAAGGCATTATAACCTTGCACTTTTGATGTGCTCTCAGCAGCTTTAAACCATGTCTCAGTGACTAGACAGACCTTAGCATTCTCTGGGGTGAAGAGAGCTTCTAGAGAGTGCAGTTTGTTTTTTGTTTAGACTCCTAGCATTGAGCAGTAATGCCTTTAGATTTTATTGGTTTTGATTTGCTATGTCGGAAATATTTTGAGTTTGGCATTGCCTAAAAAAGGGACTATGGGGGAAGACTATGTTTTAGCTAATACTTGAAAGCCTAGAGGGAAGAGGTGAGGAATATCCCTGGCAAAGCAGCATGGTCTGTTGACCATCTCCCTCCATGCTGACAAATATTAAATCCTCTTACAATTACACCAGAAACTTAGCCAATTATTAAAGTCAATCATCTTTAGATCGTATTGTGGCATTATCCTTAGAAAAGGTAAAATGCTGATCAATGCTAGGCTCATACCAGCCTGGGACACATATTCCAAGAGCTCCATGATGTCTTTCTTCATATAGACTAGGGAGGTACATCTCAAGTCATTCACATCCACATGGACTATGACTGAGTAATACTGGTACTTGTGGTCCAATGACCTGAGTGTGTGCGTAATGTTGTGGATCCTAGCCACTTATAAACAACTGACCATGACTTTCTGTTTACTCAGCCTGGTGAGAAGGACATTAGTGTGTCTCACAATGGAGTTTCCAATGATCAGAATATTGGATTGTGTGGTGGCTTGCCTTATTGGCTTAGACGTAGAGGCTTCATGAGATGTGGCTGTTTGTGTTGATGTCGGTGTTATTTTGAAAGAGGGCAGTCAGGGCTGCTGAGGGTATTTGTTATGTGTACTTCATCTAAGAGGTCTTTGGAGTTTAATAAGGTTACATTTAAGTGCCTCAGTATATGTGGATCTATATGCCTACTTTGAATTGTGTGTGATGGGTACAGAGTGCGTACTCCTGATAACCTTATTGACCTTAGGAGTACTTTTAAGTGAGAGCTTTGCCTCCATCGACATTGTGTAAATACATCTCTCACATAGCATATCAGTTTTTTTTGAGAATTAACTGGTTGTCAGTAATCATGAGGCAATTTCTACATTGCCACAGGATGTCCATATCCACCAAGCTGGTAACAGAGATAGTGAGAACATTCCTATCTATGACAAAAGACCCTTTTTTATTGATTAGCCAGTTGGTGTGAGAATATAAGGCAATGTCAGGAGTATCCAGTCTGCAGCTCTGGGAACAGTGGTTGTCACTGCAAACTAGCTGACTTGTATGCAAGTAGGTATTGGTGAAATTTCAATCATGATTTACAGGAAAAATGTCACTCAGGGTGTCTGTGTCCATACAGGGCACTGTCAAACTCTTGAGGGGAAACTAATTAGTAGACCCTGAAAATTTAACTATGAAGTATTTAGGCCAATATTCTAAAGTTAGAAACAAATCAAGCAGTACTTACTGAAAAGAAAGCATTAGCTTGTCAAGAATGAGGAAAAGAGGGGAGTTGTGGGAATGGCTACTGCCTGGACACTACTAGTGCTGGTCTCACCACAGCTTCATGCTGCTGTAATACAATGCTTCTTTGCATCTTCTCTCACCAGAAGCAAAACATTAGCACCAATCCCAAGATGAGAAGCAGGCCACAGCCTGTTTGGTGATCCACAGTCTTGTTGCAGTTGACGCAAGGGTCTATAGGCTTGTTGTAGCTTTTTCTGGTACATGCCTTAAATAGTAGCCAGACCAATCGGGAAAGTCAAGCACAGACTCTTATTGCCCAATCAGAAACAGTCAGGAATCAATGCACTCTGCTCCTTCACTTACCAAGAGCAGGATATAAATACAAATGTCAAGCTGTCACCTAAGAATCAGTTATTAGGCTTTCTGGTAATCTTCAGTATCCAGGAAATAACGGTCCTGTGCTCCTTCTCTCGCCAGTTCAAACAGAAGCACTCATCCCAAGATAACTACTGAAAAGCAGAATATGGGCTTTCCAATAGTTGATGGTCTTTCAATAGATGTTGCAGATTTTAAAGGTAAGATATAAAAACATGGGTTAATATCCTAAGCATTGCTGTGTGCACTAAGCAGTTAGATATGAAAGATGGGGTAACTTAAGCTTTAGCTAAGTGGGGAGCAGTACTCTCTAATAGTAATGGACTATGCAACATAATTTACAGAAGCAGTCTCATTACAGAAAACTAAACCCAAGGGTATTTCCAGAGATCTGGTGTTATTCCCTAGAATAAGTATACCTAAAACAATACACACTGACCAGACCACTCCCTTTGTGTCAAGAATCATGCATTATATGAGTGTTTTAAATTCAAACAGTTGAAGACATTAGCCTACCAGCCACAAGGTAATGGATTACTACATAGGTTTAATAAAATGAAATCCATCTTGAGGAAAATCACAGATGTGAAAAAACTGTGAGTCCTTGTTATTGTACTTACCGTTTGCAGAGGGGTGCCTCAAGCTTCATCTCATTTTTTTCCATTTCCATTTTTCATTGACAAGAACTTAAAGGGGCTGCTCGATGTTGCAAAGTAAACTTTGAAAGAAGACAAAACATCATTTAAAAGCATGACAAAACACTATGCTTATTTATAGCCTATGTTAAAGTTGGTTATGACCATAGTAAAGGAACACATGCAGAAAACACCCAAAAAATTAAACACTGGATTGAGAAAAAGAATGCTGAACTTAAATTATCCCTGGATCTCAGGTATTACTGATAGTACCCTCAACAGAAAACAAATTACTGACCAAATGGTATAGATCATTTCATGTGATTGAAAAAAATAAATGAAGTAAACTATAATATCAGACAGCCATGAAAGAACTGGATATAGACTTTCAAACCATAATCCTTCAATGCGATCTTTATAAAAGAACAAACATAAATGTAGTGCGATGCAGGTATAAAGCTGCCCAAACCATTTATTAGGCCCTTCCACTGACATTTTCATACCTACTTCGTTACTGTTTTAACTGTAGGTTGTAATAATATTATGCAGTGATTATCCTTCAGTTTAATTCAGTGTACACATCTTCTCTTACAGGAGCTGGATGCACTCGTCCTTATTCCCATTAAAAACTTTCATTGTATAACAAAAGTATTCATTCTTTACTCTTAAACTTTCCATTAACACAAATTTGTTTTACCCAGTCCTGATGGTTATGTCTCGTACCTCAATGGTCTATATTATTGTATATATTATACTTAAATTGTTGAGATGGCATATTATTTAAATGGAGATTTATATATACAAATTTAGGTCTAAATTGCCTCATACCCCTTCTAGCCTATAGTGGCACCCTCCTTATCAAGGTACTTAATCATACATAAGCAACCAAAATTGTATTTTTTTATTTATTAATTCATTCATTTATTTAGTGTAATGGTACTGCTTTGTAGTTCTTTAATTTTGTCCAGTACCCCAGGCCTGAGACATTCTAGTCAACCATCTTTTCTATTGTATTACCTGTCTGCTAGTCAGCCAGTTAAAATCAAACTAGATTCATCTTTTTCAAAATCAGAGTGTCCTCTTATGTATTCTTTATAAGTAACATTTGCAACTGTCTTTATAGCTACATTGCAAATTATGAACAAATAACACTGTCACTGAATTCCAACACTATACTTTATGTGAGCTGCCAAGGAATGCATCTATCTCTAAGAAGCTATGCTAATTAGCCAGAAAACAGTAATAATATTTCTATATATTTTAGTTCAACCTTCATACGAGTTTCAGTCCAATAGTACATCTTTCTAAGTAATTATTCATTTGTTGTCTAGCTTACATTAAAATTAGTTCACGAATGCAATAGTGTACCTTTATTTATGGTTCCATACATAAGATGTCCTTCCCATTAATAATCTTGTATCATCCCCATACAAACAATGCAGGTCGTTATTTAACTTTCACAGAGGGAATCTAAAATTCATTGCCAAACATTAGTAACAGAGTTATAAGTTCACAGGATCATACACAGTCTAGTTAACCACTGAGGAAAAACAGGCAAATAACCTAAATGAATTGTGATGCATCAGCCATTCTGATTTAGGAGAGCTGTAGGTTCCTAGGCATGTACAAGGCTAGCTGCCCTTGTGGGTCATTTTAAGTCTGGTCAGTTTAATTTTTGTGTTCAATATAACTTAGCCCATTTGGTTATGGACTGGGCTTACCCATCCCTTGGTCGTTAATTATATTTTACCTCTATTAAGAATAACTGGGATCATTCCACAGACAATTTCAAGGGACCCTTGCATGGCATAAAGCACTTAAGAGCTGCTTCTGTCTGTTAGAAGAATGGGAGTACAGTCCTGGGGTAAATTTTCTGTTTCCTATCCACAGATCTGTTACATCTGAATATGGACAGGGCTGAACTTTGCTTTATGTGGACAGGGAGTCTGTTCCATAGTGGTGATATCTTCAGGAAATATACCTGTCTCTCCAAACCATTCTACTGATGTCGCAGAAGATGGTTACATCCTTGTACAGAGTATTTCTGATGTCATTTGACTTGCTGATATGCAGTAAGTCAATCAGTAATGAGCTATACCACTTACTCAATCCATTTACTAGCCATGAATTTTAAGGTTAGCTAGGGTATTGATTTGCAGAGGAAGTCTGATGCAAGAAAAGAGGATGCACTTGGTTAAATATCTATCATGCCAACAGATACTATTTATGCACAGATGAACCTTGAGGTTTTTAATGTGGATATTCATGGTGTCACTGGTTTTGTGGAGAAATTCAGAAGGGTAGGGTACTTCCTAGCATAAAAAGCCAGGACGAGATGATCAGCTAGAGATTATACAAGGCAATGTATAATGAGAAGGCTAAGGGATGTACGGAGAGGAAGTAAAACTTCCCTGTAGCAAGAAGAAATGGTCTTGGAAATTAAATGGGCAAGACAGAAATATTTTCTACCTATGGCTACTACATGGTGATTAAAGAATAGTTTACTATTGACAAATGTGCCTAAACCACTAATGACTGTGTTGGATTTAAGAGGCATGCCTTCTATATGGTACAAGCTGGGAAGGACTCTCTCCTCAATTATATTTTCTTGATTTATTGCACTTGTACTTACTTTATACAGTGATCACTGCTGTTTTTGAGCATTTTAAAGCATTTGATTTATTTTGTGGCAAAATAGACATTTCTGTGTTTGCTGGCTTTTATAGTTCTGTTTGTCTCATAATCACCTTGCAGAAGGGCTAATTAGCCAGGGACTTAGTTGTTTGGTAGTTATTTGTTCTTTTTAACTTAATGTGCACTTGAGAGCTGCTTTTGCTGTTCTTTTACATTAAGAAATTCAAGAATCATCCATTTTGTTGCAGAACGTGTTTACTCTCTGAATTACAAAGCTCACCAGGAAGCTCAAAGTGTGGTTGTTTATTGGCTAGAGGGCATGAAGTCAGCTTTCAAGCTTTTTTTCTGTACTATAAATCAAGCAAGTTGTACAGAGCTGCTCACCAAGTAGCAACAGTTAGCAGTGCCCTGTATAGTAGCAAATGCTACTATAAAGTTATAATTAGGTCCAAAATATGTTAAACAGTGTGGCATTGTGTGGAACTAAGCTTAGAGCAACTAACTTGTGCATCAAATAGCTCTGCCATTTCCTATCACTATATAACATCTTGGCCTTAACCCTAGAACTACCGCAGAAAACCCTCTTAAAACCCAGCCCTTAATCCTATGTACACTACCCTATTACCGGTCTGCACAACATGGATATGCAATTTCCAAATGTCTCTGTGATCAGTTTGGTAAATCTGGACATCCTAAGGCAATATAGCAATTATCTCATATTCTCTGATATCTAGCTAATCATTAAAGAAAATAAAAAGGTACATGAGAGATGTAAATACACAACTTCCTTGGAGAAAAAATCTCATATACTACCGAAGTTGTCAGGAATACCCACTCTACATCCCTCACACACTCCACTTACCACACACACACACACACACACACACACACACACACACACACACACACACACACACACACACACACACACACACACACACACACACACACACACACAGACTGACTTATGCTGAAGTGCTTAAAAGAAACCTTACCAAACCTTAAAGGCCTCCAAAGCTATCAAATGGTAACACTGTACCTAAGTAATCACTAAAACATACACCAAAAGCAACACCAAACTTGTCACATAGGCCTACACTTAAAGGTTCCCCAACAACAAAGCCCATAAGGCAAGCATATATGTTACCTAAAACACATATCTTTGGGGACTCCACCGTGCATCACACTGATTTCCCACTCACCAGGTTAGACAAGGTGAAGATAACAGTTAATTGCCTATCCAGAGTAAGGAACTGCAATATCATGCACACACTCAAGTCACTGCACCCCAGGTTCCAATACTGAGCAGTATTCTACTTGCATCAAGGATGATGCCACAGAATAAAAAAGAAAATTATTGATTTTAATAATTGATTTAGTTTTTGGTATCATTACCGGGAAGTCCAATGTTTGTCAGCATAGGAGAACATCATTAGAATACCACATTGCTTTAACAAGAATGGGTTGCAAATGCCCCCCATAGGCTTTGGATTTTGACTAAGGCTTTATCCACCCCCTTAGAGCTTTTTTTATGCCAAAAAGACAAAACTACCAACATAATGAAAACATCTACAAACAATCATAAGGTGTTACTGCTCAATGCTAGGAGCCTAAACAAAAAACTCTGCACCTTTCAAGCCCTCTTAACTCTGGAGAATGTAGACATCTGAGCCATGGCTGGGACTTGGTTTAAAGCCATAGTAAGTACTCAGCCAGTGCAAGGCTGCAGTTCCTTTCATACATGTAGATCAGCAACAACACTCACTGGGGCCAAAGATGGAGGCATCTTGATCTACATTAGCAAAAAAACATCCCTCCAGGCTGGTTAAACAGGATGATACCATGGAGCGCATCCACATGCAAGTCACCATAGATAAGGTTCCGTACCATAGCATGCCTAACTAATAGGTCACCATCTTATCTAGGCCTACTAGAGGTGGTCACCATGACTTTAAACAGCTCTCTATAGACCTGGAAATATACATTGCCTCAAACTGAAGTATAATGCTTCCTGAACCTTATCAACATAAACACCCTGGAACAGATAGTGCACGTCCCAACCAAAGGTAAAGCATACTAGATCTGGTACTCACCAACACAGGACAGCATTGGACCCCCACCCCCCCACATGTCACATTATCACTAGTGAGGCCAGATTACAAAGCTGTCTTCTTTGAAGTAAAAACGACTCAGAAAACCCAAGGTAATATAATAACATTTAATATGGAAGTAGTCAACATGCTTAAAGAAAAGGGATTAATATATTGGCATCAATTGCTAAACTCTGGAAAACCTCTGACAATAGACCAGATTAAACAGAAATTAAATATGGAAGATAGTTCGTGGTTACATGTACAAGAATTAAGACAGTATATATTAAGCAAACAAAAAACAATGCAACCATCAATAAGACAAAATGTTCCTAACCTTATAGAACATATAATATTACTAACGAATCAACCCATTACTGGAAAGGGATACTTATCATCTATTTATAAAACAAACAAAAAATAAAAATGCATAATAATGACAAAATATGGAATTATTATAGATCAGTTAATGGACATGTGCCAAATGAAAGAGATAAAAAACTAATTCTTCTCTCTCCAAAGCAGACATCACTTTCATTACATTGGAGACTTTTTTGCATGGCAATTCATACACAGATCTTATGTAACCCCTCATAAAATGGAACTTATGTTTAAGAAAAATATTGGCTGCTGGAGATGTGATTTATCAATAAAAGCAGACTGGCAACATATGTTCTACGAATGCCATTTGATTAAACCATATTGGGATAAAATAAATTATTTTCTGCAAATGGTATTCAATGATAAATTCCAGATTTCCAAATCTATTATTTTGTTTAATGCACCTGTACCCAATTGTGTGCCAAGAACAAAATATGTAATCTTATGGACTCTCCTAGCTATTGCAAGGAAGAACATTACATCAAACTGGAAATCCAAAGCTTCTCCAACTTTTAAGCAATTCATGAATATGATGTCAGCAGTATCGCAATTGGAAATGAACACTATTAAAGGAAGAACTGAAAGAACTACTTCATTATACGTAGCATGGCAAAAAGTAACTGAAATACTGGAGAATAATGACTGCAGCAGATTATAATCAGGTAACTGCATAGAAAGTCAATTATATGTCAACAATAGACACCCTTGTAAATACTTTATTTTGGTTTTAATGTTTAATATCTGTTTAGAGGTTTTAGCCTACCTTTTTAAATAATTTGTAAATACTTCATTGTCATAAATAACCTGCATTCATGTTTTCTTGTTTTTGGAAATGAATAAAAATATTTAAAAAAAAAAAGAAAACCTAGCTAAACCAGTAACAGTTAGGAACTATTATAAGGTCAACTACATCCTATTAAGTGACAGTTTGTCAAAATTCAAAACTCCCCCTGACCCACAGACCACAGTTACCTATGAAGAAATATTCACATAGTCCCTATACAAACATGTGAAAGGCTGCATAGAGGCTGCAATACCTACCAGAAATAAACCCCAAACAAACATTAAAAACAAACCCCACTGCTGGAATCCTCACTTAAGCAGGTATATAATAAAAGAAGACATCTCATGGTCAGAATCAGGAAGAGCAACTCCCTTAAAGGCAAGTGCTCTCTTATAAAACTATACAAGAAATTAAGATGTCTAATTAATCCAGCAAGGCCGCCTATGAGGTCAAGGTAGCATTGCAGGCTAAGGACAATCACTAACCCTTCTTCAGCTATGGTGCACAGCTATGGTCGCACAGCAATGATTATCCCACTCCACAAAGGGGGAACCACCATGGACCCCGGGAACTACCATCCCATTAGCCTGACGAGCCTGGTCTGCAAGGCTATGGAATGTATCATCATGTAACTTATAAACAATGACACTGGTAATCTCCAAACTCTGGACCCCACCTAGTTTGGGTTTATAAAAGGCAGATCATGTCTCCTAAACTTGATAGACTTCTTTGAAGCTGTCACCAAAGCAGTAGATGAGGGTAAGGTGGTTCACACAGCCTATCTAGAGCTTGCCAAGGCTTTCAACACCATCCCCCATTCTGGAATTATAGATAAACTCATTAAACTAGGTATAAATCCCTATGTCACAAGATGGGTTGCCAACTGGCTCACTGACAGAACCCACACTGTGAAAGTAGCAGATTCCAAATCCGACTTCAGGCCAGTGACAAGTGGAGTACCACAGGGTTTGGTCCTGGGTCCTCTCATGTTTGGCATCTACTTCTCTGAAGTACAGGCTAACACAGAAGGTCTTTGACTAATGAAGTTCACAAATGACTGAAAACTAGGAGCCATAATCGAAACACCTAACGATGTGGACATCCTACAAAAGGGCCTCACTGAGACAGATGCCTGGTGTCAAAGCCATGGCCTCAAGCTTAATGCCAGAAAGTGCTTTGTCATCCCTTTTGGTAAAAATTCTGTACCCATGAACTGCCACATAAACAGCAGTCTACTTAATGCCGAATGTATGGTAAGAGACCTTGGGACACAGGTGGACAGTAGTCTCTCCTTTGATAATCACATCGCTGCAGTAGTCAGGAAATCCTTCTACATGGCACACCTTATCACAAAAGGTTTCTCATCCAGAAAAAAAGAGGTCATTGTTCCCCTCTACTCGTCACTCATCAGACCAATTATAGAGTACAACTCCCCTTTTGATATGTACCTCAAAAGACATCTATAACAACTGGAAAGGCTGCAGAAATACCTCACAAAGAGGATTACTGGCCTCTGAGAGATGCCCTACACTGACCATCTCAAAAAACTCCAGTTTTACTCTGTAGTGTATCGCCTACTCTAAGGTGATCTCTGCCTAACATACAAATCTATGTGAAACCCAGAGCTGTTTGACATGCTCCACTTAAAGAAATCCCATTCCTTCTGAGCTACACTCTCTAGGGACATAAACCTTGTCACCACAATAAACAGAACATGCTGGATGGATAGATTCATGTCCCAGAGACTTCCCATACTCTGGAACAAACTACCTATATATATCAAACAAAGCTCCTCATTAGCACTCTTCAATAAAAAGCTTGATGATTGGATGGGAGATAGGAAAATCACCCCGAGGATCACTTCTGTGGCTCTGCTCGACAGGGGCATAGGAAAATAATTTTCTTGGGTGGCAAAAGCCAGGGTACCTTTTTGGTCTAGGCTTATATAGGCACTAGGGCCAATAGCCTAGTACCTACCTATGAACCTATGTTCAGAATGTTAAAGACAACACAAAGCAGTCTGCTGAACTGGTGGTGAATGGTATTACCTTCACCGATCAGGGTGACTTAGCAAATCTACTGGCTGATATATTTAGCAAACCCACATCCCCCAAGCTCCACCAGGGGAAACATCCTCCAACATACTTTCTCCAGTTATTAGCAGGGACCAGGTGCTGACTACATTCACTAAAGCCAAGAACAGTGCCTCCATGGATCCTGACACCATCCCCAGTTGCCTCCTGAATGGTCTAAAACACAACCTGTGAAGACCACTTGAAGCACTCTTCAACTACAGTCTTGAAACAGGCTGTGTTCCAAGTGAATGGAGGACTGCAATGGTCATTCCAAATATGGGTGAACCATCAACCAACTCAGGGAACTACAGACCCATCAGTCTAATGAGTCTAAAATGCAAAACCATAGAACGAATTATCATGAAAATAATAAACAAGAACATTGGCAACCTACAGACACTGAATGCAGTTTGGCTATGTTAAGGGAAGGTCATTCCTTCTTAACCTCTTTAGCTTCTTTGAGACAGTCCCAAAGACAATGGATGAGGTTAAAACATTGCATACTGCTTATCTTGACCTGGCCATGGCATTTGATAAAATACCTCACCAAAGCATTGTTGACAAGCTCTCTGAGCTAGACATTAATCCCTACATAAGTTTTTGACTGCCAGCTGGCTCACAGACAGGACCCAAGAAGTCAGGATTGGTGAAACCACCTTCACGAAAAGAACAGTCACCAGCAGACTATGCCAGGGCTCTGTGATTATCCTGCTCCTATTTGGCATCTACTTCTTAGAAGTCAAGGCTAATTTTAAAGGCATCTGGCTCATCAAGTTCACAGATGATTGTTAACTGGGAGTAATTCTAGATTCATGGAGCAACCTCATGTTGATTAGGATATAACACAGAAACTGAGGTGAACAGTTAATAATGGCAGCCCAGGATAGTGGACTATGTACACATCGGTTTACAAAGTCCATTGAACATGTGGGAGAAACAGATAAATGCAGGTTCTGTAAAAAAGAACTGGAAATAGCTGCACATCTTTTTGCTGGATGTGATACACTCATGGCAGAGGGCCAGTATACTGAAGGGCACAATAATCTGGCAATATTGTCACACTGGGGGTTGTGCGAACTATAATATTGAAGTAGATGATAAGCAAAGGAAACAGAAAGATGAAGTTTATATCAGGTGGGATCACCCATTACCAACAGTTCAAAATAAAAACCTGGTATAGTAGTCCAGGAAAAAAAGACAAAAGTAGCACTGAAATTCTACACCCAATAATTACAGTGTCATGCATACAGAGAGATACAAAATCATAAAATACCAGGATTTGCTAGGGGAAATGAGATCAATGTGGAAGAAGAATACTCAGTTCCAGTAGTACTAGTAGGAGCAACAGGTTTATTAAAAAAATAATTTACGATTGTATTTAGATACCCTATTGACACATGTAATGCAATATGAATTACATTAGTAGTTAGTTCTTGGCATACTGTTGGTGCTACAAACAGCACTTTTGGCCAACCTCAAAGACTGGAACAATAGTAATTTCATGAATTTTAATCACATTCTGACTTAGGAATGTGGTTCATTCCCATTATGGTATTAGAAACTCAAAAGACTTGGAGAAATTAAACAGAGATGAATTATGTGTATCAGATGTTGCAGTTATTGATACTCAAATTTTAATTTCCTTTTTAAAACTTGTCTTCTTTTCAGGGGAGGTCCAAAGTGGTATTTATACTTCTTGGGGAAGCTCAGCTGGGGTAGCAAGGAAATGTCCCCTACTCCTTTTGATAGGTGCTATGACATCCTTTAGATCTACCTGAGCTACAACCAAGTCACACAGAATGGACCTTTGCTTAATGTCTCATCTGATGGACAGCATTCAGGAGTGTAGCATCCCCCTTATGCTACACTGCAGTGTCAACAACCCGTCTACCTGGTGCGGAAATAGAACCCACAAACATCTGCACAAAAGGTGAGGGTACAGCCTGTTGTGCCACTGCCACTACATTTATAAGCATTGATGCTGATTTCTTTTGGGAGTAAGTGGACACTTTTATGAATTTATGTCATAGTTTAGCAGAAATTATGATTACATCCTTTTTATTGTCTTCTAACTATGAAGATATTTACTTTATTGGAAATTATGATATGATAGCTGATCAGACTTTTCTCTAGCTGAGGTATGCGGGATGGGGAAAATAAAAATAGACTTCACAACATGTGAATGTATAAATTTAGAAATTATTTTATCTGGTTAATTCAAGAGAGGGAATTGGGCAGCTGGGCAATTGTGTTATTGTTTGACAGAATTTTGAATGGATGTACATGGACGGTTGTAATAAAAAAAAATACTTTTGCCATTCTTCATGACAGATTTGTGCTCATTTCAGACTTTCCTGTGTTTTATCAAGCCATTCTGCAGTTTGTTTTTGTACATCGGACTCAGACTATATCATTGCTTTTAGTTCCTTTGTTATTCATGGATGTGAAATATATTTTACCCTTATTGATTTCAGTGGGGCAATACTGTCTAAGATTCCAATAAATGAGGTATAAAAGTAGTTTACAGTCATCTTTTACCCAAGTAAGCTTTCCAAGGGTATCAAGTTCATTTGAGGTAGTAAATGCTTAAGGTATTCTTGGTGTATTTTAAACCAAAAATGCTACTAAAAATAGAGTTATATAATCCAAAATTAATTGAGTGCTTGTGTTTCCAACAATTTTCAAGCCTTTTATCTTCATCAATGTATTTTTTTCTCCAGAATAAAATGTATTTCACAGTGCAGCACTTCAACAGTAACCAGAAAGTGAAACACAATTAAACCAAAATCTTTAGGTATATTTTTCCACATAAAAACACAACAACTTGTATAAAAATATAACCTTACAAATTTTATCTTTAGTATAATCTTAATGGTAATTTATGAGTGTGTGTGTGTGTGTGTGTATATATATATATATATATATATATATATATATATATATATATATATATTAAAAACTAAAACCAATAGGAGCTCATACAGATTTATTTACTGTAGATCCCCATATTACAGCATAATGCTATTGTCTGCTGGTAGGTAGTCATGTCTAAGCAGGCAATCTCTTTATGAGATACTCCTTAGAAAGGCAGAGAATCACAGCATACTAGAGAAGTGCAGGTCATTGTAGCATGCTGTAGATGTAACTACTTAGTATGGTACATTATATTATAGTAAACTGCAGTTCTCCAGGGCAGCATTTGAATTGAAATGCTGCACAGTGCTTTTCCCTGCCTGAGCTCAGGAGCAGTTATTACACAGTAGTGCCATTCCAGAAACTGGGATATTCTCGGCAGCACCATAATCCATGTTATTGATTCAGTGGTAGCCTACCAATTGCAGTACACAAAATGCTTTTATGCAGCAACAAATTCAAAGTAATAACTCTGATTTTACCTAATTCTCTTTTAAGAGCGTTATAAGGGTCACATAAAAAATGCTTATTCCATAACCTTTTAAGGTGCAGTTGTACTATTTTTGAATAATTATAAGAAATGAGTCTTCCAAGATATCTTCATGCATACTTGCTTCATATAAAATGTCCAGTTCTATCCCGTCTTTTTTAACAATTTTTATCTATTTATATCATAAGTAAAACTTCAGTTTCAGCCATATTATGTTTATGGTCAAACACCTCTTCAAAGACCTTTAATATGGTCTCAGTAATGGATGAGGATCTGTCAGAGCTGGTTCTAAGAATAAGACAACTATTTGCAAACAGTATATTTCTTTTGTACCCCATTCGTATTACCACCATTTGATATCTTATGAATTCCTTGCCTTACGTGAAATGGGATCAGAGAGTAATTAAAGGTAAGAAAGCTAGTTTACTGTCACTGTTGCAACAAAAGTGTAATAATATTGAAGCATTATTCCAGACAGAGACTTGTTTTACATGACCTTTGTACCTTTAACAAAAGTTTGTGGAAGTCCATGTTATCCATTCTATGTCATAAGTTAAATGGCTGTATAGCAGCAAATGTTGTTTTATTCAATGACAGTTATAAAGCAAAGTAAATGAAAATTTTCACTAAGCTCAGAGTAAATAAACAGGGCAAAAGCATTTATTTTCAGTTGTGTTTATTACTTAAGGTCCGTCATTTTAGCTCAGATTATGAATAGTTTTCCTATATATTACTTAATTGTATGTTACTGTTCCTGCATTAATGACTTGGTTTATGGCTAAAAACGGTCATTGGGCACCTATCCAGTAAATAAAATGAAAAAATATATATAAACTATTCATCTCAAAATAGTGTTGCATTGGAACCTTAAAGGGAAAAGAGCTTCTAGCATATATATTAGTATAGATGTCAGCCATTAAATTAATTATTACTTTCTTTGTTAATCCTCTTAACCACTGATAGCACTTGTGTTCCTCCTTGTTTAAACTCTTCTTGCTATTTTCCAGGAATTTTCCATTTGTACTTGCAGGTACAGCAGCGTGAGTATATTAATAAAGTAATTAATTGTCCAATATCGACTTCATTCAGTTTCCGTCACATTGCAATAAAAGCTTGTCACAACACTCACTTGGTGCAAGGGAGTGAAGTCACTCTTGAACAGAATAGCACTTTGTTGTGAAATGCACCCAGACACACACACACACACACACACACACACACACACACACACACACACACACACACACACACACACATACTTATGCCCAGTATGGAGGAGCAGCAATTCAGTTGTATTATATCTTTGGGATATTGGAAGAAAATTGATCCCTTAGTTAAGGCCCAGACAAACAAACAAAATAAATGCATTCTGAATCCACACTGAAGCAATAAAGAAGGGAACCAGTTTGGAAGAACAAATAAATAGAATGTGCTTTAATTAATTTATTTAAATCCCTCTTTATTTGTTTCTGTAAAGGTATTAAATCATTGTTTATAAATGTTTGTTTTACCACCTTATACATACTCTTAAACTGGTATTAGCTCTATTTAATTTTGTTTCATGCTTTGTATTAGCATTCTAGCTTTTTAGTCAACAAATCTAAATATAGCTTAAGAAAATTCCAAATTACCTACACTGACATATTTCCAAGTAGATCAGAGTGTAAAAGTAGTTTTAACTGTTGTTAATGTGCAATGTAAATTCAAGATATTTAAGAAACTCTTGATTCATTCTCAAAATAAGTAATCTAGAAGATAGTTCCATGCACTTGTTTTGTGTCACGATATTATGCACAGAAATAGAATGGGTTATTTCATTAAATTTTTATAACTAACCTTACATTTTGCAGTTATGAAATTATCTACTTTGCTTCCTCGAGAGAAATAACTGCAATGAAAAAAATCTATTTAAAATGTATTGAGTAAATAATTCTCCATGCATTTACTAAGCCAACATCATTCATGCATTATTGTGTAAGCCTGATATTTTTATTTTTTTAAAAAGATAGAGTGGTTCCATCTTTTTAATGTTAAACTTGACTATCAGCTAAATGTTTAGGAAGTTGGTCAAAATATTATCTAGCTAACAATGTGAATATAATTTGATAAGTGATCTACTACCAATGTTAGTGGCATAAAAGTTTACTAATATAAAGAATTATGTGTGCGCTTGTGTGTGTGTGTGTGTGTGTGTGTGTGTGTGTGTGTGTGTGTGTGTGTGTGTGTGTGTGTGTGTAATTTACCTCATTAACACCTATGTGGTGTGGAATGTCAGACTTTGAGCAGCCTACAGCACATCATTATATTACAGAACATGTTGTGCAAAATCAACTTAAAAAGCATAAGAAACAAATGAAAATAATTTGTGAATAATACAAACCACTAAAACTATACAAATAGCAATGTTATCAGTAAGAAGGATCCATTGCAGTGAATAAAGTCAGTACATTCATAGTATTTTCATAAATACTATAATATATAATTCACCTTTCACACAGACCTCAATTATATTTTTTTGTAAAACTTTCACAAATTGTCATATTTTGGAAACTGCAACCTAGACATATATTGTTAGATTACTTTGGTTAACCAGACATGAACTTTCACAGCAAGATTTTTTTTTCTGTGCGTGCGTGTTTATTTAGGTATTTTCAGAAATATGGAAAACATATGCTTAATTGTATAATTAGCAATATCAATAGCACTGAATAACTCTAAAGATTTGTAAATTAAACTAAAAATATAAAAGACAGTTTTCTTCATCAATATCTAAGATTTCACCTGTTGGCATGCAATAGTATATAAGTCACTTGTTTTTGAAATATTAAGTTCATAAAGAAATACTGCTTAATTCCATAATTACTAATAAACAAATAGCAATATCTCAAGTATAGTGTGATCTAAATGGACTTTGACAATCCAGTTTTCTGTCTCTCACCATGGTATTTTACAATTTCATACCATACCGTTCAATAACATATGGGTTCTTAGTTAGGAAAATATGATGATAAATATGAAAATATGAATAATAAGTGCCAAACACTGCTTCATTTTTTCACAGCACAATATCCTTGATTAACAATCTTAGTGATCTTAGTGTTATTTTGTTAATATTACCTATTATTAACTGGTAAGTCACTTAATTAAGGAAGCCACACCCAAAAAACATCTGGATGCCATAAGAAGCTATCTATGTTAACTGAAGTATGCAAAAATGTGCTATAGGTGTGAATGGTTAAATAAATATGTAATCCATATACAGTGGATGTAAAAAGTTTACACACCCCTGTTAAAATGCCAAGTTTTTGTGATATAAAAAATGAGTCCACAATAAATCATTGCAAAACTTTTTCTACCTTTAATGTGATCTATAACCTGTACAATTCAGTTGAAAAACAAACAAATCCATTAGGGGAAAAAATATAAAAAATAAAAAACATGCAATACGCTGGTTGCATAAGTGTGCAGACCCTTAAACTAATACTTTGTTATATGTGCACAACCTTAAACTAATAACTTTGTTGAAGCACCTTTTGATTTAATTACAGCATTCAGTCTTCTTGGGTACACACCTGTCATCAATTAAAGAGACTTTTATTATTAACCCCAAATGAAGTTTAGCTGTCCTATTAGGATTTTCCTGACATTTACTCAGTTGCCTGCTACAGCAAAAGCCATGGTCCTCAGAGGACTTACAAAGCATCAAAGGGATCTCATTGTTGAAAGGTATCAGTCAGGAAAAGGGTACAAAAAAAATGTTCACAGTATTGGATATACCATGGAACACAGCGAAGACAGTCATCAAAAAGTGGAGAAAATATGAGACAACAGTGATGGTGCAAAGAACAGGACGTCCCTCCATAATTGATGAAAAGACCAGATGAAAACTGGTCAGGGAGGGTGCCAAGAGACCTACAGCAACACTGAAGGAGCTGCAGGAATTTCTGAGAAGTACTGGTTGTGTACTGCATGTGACAACAATCTCCCATATTTTCCACGTCTTGACTATGGGGTAGGGTTGCAAGATGGAAGCCCTTTCTTACACAGAAAAACATCCAGGCATGGCTAAAGTTTGCAAAACAATACATCAAGTCTCCCAAATGCATGTGGGAAAATGTGTTATGGTCTGATGAGACTAAGGTTGAACATTTTGGCCACAATTCCAAAAGGTATGTTTGGCACAAAAACAGCACTTCGCATCACCAAAAGAACACCATCCCCATGGTGAAGCACGGTCGTGGCAGTATCATGCTTTGGGGTTGCTTTTCTTCAGCTGCAATTGGGGCTTTAGTCAAGGTGGAGGGAATTATGAACAGTTCTAAATACCAGTCAATTTTGGCCCAAAACCTTCAGGTGTCTGCTAGAAAGCTGAAGATAAAGAAGAATTTCACCTTTCAACATGACAATGACCCCAAGCATACATCCAAATCAACAAAAATAAATGCTTCATCAGAAGAAAATGACAATTTTGGAATGGCTCAGCCAGAGCTCAGACCTAAATCCAATAGAAAATCTGTGGGGTAACCTGAAGAGGGCTGTGCACAAGAGATGCCCTCACAATCTGACAGATTTGGAGCACTTTTGCAAGGAAGAGTGAGCAAATATTGCCAAGTCAAGATGTGCCATGCTGATAGACTCCTACCCAAGAAGACTGAATGCTGTAATTAAATCAAAAGGTGCTTCGACAAAGTATTAATTTAAGGGTGTGCACACACAACAAAGTATTAGTTTAAGGGTGTGCACACTTATGCAACCAGCATATTGTACGTTTTTTTATTTTTTATATTTTTTCCCCCAACAGATTTGCTTGTTTTTCAATTGAATTGTACAGGTTATAGGTCACATTAAAGGTGGGAAAAGTTTTGAAATGATTTATTGTGGTCCCATTCTTTTATATCACAAAAACCTGGCATTTTAACAGGGGTGTGTAAACTTTTTATATCCACTGCATATATGCTCTAGAAAAGCATTACATCTAATTAGTTACAACACAAAAATGCACTGCTTGGTTTAACCAGCCTGATGGCACATAGGCAGGATGTCCGTCTGTGCTCCACAAGTGACCCAATGTGTGGAAGAGGGTGAGTTGCTTGCATGGTCAGCTGAAGGTTAGGATGAAGCATCTGATGACCAGCTCTCCTACTCCAGAGGGGTCAAGGAGAACTGCTACCTTTGTAATGCAGCCTGTGGTGTCCAGAAAACTTGTAGTTCTGCAGTTCTGGGGGAGAGATGGACATGCTGAAATCACAGCCTATCACTCCTTTTGAGTAGGGATTGTGATTAATCACTGCTGTCGGATATTGGCTTCTGGTTCCAAATCTACTGATCCCCATAGGACCCTTACTCCTAAGCTCTAGGAATTTCATCACAAGGTCAACTCCATGAGATGCTGAGAGGTCTCTTCACTGAAGTGACACATCTGAGATTTTCCAATATTGACCTGTGGCTTTAGACAAGGAGGGGGAGTACACAGATATGTGGGAACACAACCAGAATGGATAGCAGTAGAATGGTGTGTGAATATTTAAAAAAGAAAAGAAATATTAAGCTTGTCAGTCTGGGCACTTTATACTTAGTGGCATTTGTTAGTCTTTATGATGTGAACAGTGAAGACTCAGTGATCAGTCCTAAATAAGGTGTCCTGATAGCTTGAATTTGATGAGCTTAACAGTTCTAAAAAAGTTAAAATGACTCCTAGGAGTAAAATAATCCAGCTGCATAATCTCAATGTATAGACAATTAAGAAATATCCTTGAACCAGGGAAAGTTTCAAAAAGCTTCATTGAGCAATAATATATTAAGGAAGAAATTTTTTTGCGGGTTCTCACTTTTTATAAGCTACTTGGTATGCATTATAAAACAACTCTGCAATGAAGTAAAACATTTCATATTCTGATCCAAACAAAAAGATTTGTGAAAGAACATTATCCTGCCATGTTATACACATACGTCAAGCAGGGCCAGTGCATTCTGTTCATTCCAAAACCTGATGTCACATTCCTTAACAACATAAAGATCTTTACAGATGTTGGAGAGCATGTCAAGGCATTTCTGATGCAAACCTATTATTTATTATACAGAAAAAAAATAGAACAGTATGTGTTGTTCTTCACTTAATAATAGTGGAAATTCAAAGCATGAAAAGCAATATAATTTATTTACATCTGGCATATAACAGCAAAGCCAGAAAAAAATTGAATCAAAGAATATAAGTTACTGACGGGATTTCAAACCTGTATTTACCAGTGGCAGGTGTGACAGTTACATTAACAAAAACAACACAAGACACTATGTTTGTTAATAATATTGTCATATGTTTAGAAGCAGAAGACCCTGGAATAATCTATTCAAAATTTAATTCCATTCATATAATCATTATTAATGCCAGCTCAAGATACTGACCAAAGTTGCTTGTTCTTGCCTAATATTTGGAAGCTCTAGAGTTCTAAGTGAATATAATATATAAGCAGGATGTAATTTTGTAAATGTGAACTTCTCAAGAAAGACCTTTTTAAACTTTAATAACTAAACCTTAGGCAGCAGAAGGCTGAAAACATAATTTGGCAGTTTATTTGCTGTCTTACTTTAGATAATAGCACAAAATAAATTTTAAAGGGAAAAAAAGATATACAGAGCTATCCTCTACAAATCAGTTGTTCTATTTTACTTAGAAACTAACAGTCCTTGTTGTCTAGAATGCTATAAAGCATTAAAAATAATACTCTAGGGTTAACTTTGAGCTCTCACTTAATTTACATTTTGCATTTTTTCATCCAGTATAGGCATGCTGTTATCTATCATTATGAAAAGCTGTATGTTTATAACATTATTTGAAGGACAGCAGTAGGGTCTTGCTGTTCTATCAGATGGTGTTGTGTCTCATGAATAATCAATGAAAATCTAGTGCATGTCTCCAATGGAGAGATCTATACTTTTACTATCTAAGGGACAGCTGACACTACAATGTATGTTCTGACATTTATTCTTAAGTAGAAGCCATAATGGTTCCTCTTGGGAAGTAACATAGCTGCAGTAATTACATATTCATGCCGCACACCTCGTTTACATGCAAATAAGTGCAGTTTCATGGCTGGCAATAGTGTTGCTAGCCAGGAAACCATGTAACACAATACAGATAACAAACCTGTGTAACACAGATCACAACAGGTTAGCAGGTTTGTATGGAATGCCACAATGATTACCAGGGCTTAACATATAATATTTCACATAGCTCTCAGTTTCGTAGTGTAAGAAATCTGGACAAAGCACAACATAATAGGGGACAATAGCTCAGAAACAGAGACTGATTTTACATATTTGTTCTTTTAAACTTAGAAATGTGCTAGAATAACAAGGGGGTTGTGTTAAGATACAGTTTCTGAAGGATTTGAAGTCTGAAACTCAAATGTATATAATTATTACATGACATCAGCCCTGAGATCATCCTAGTGATATGGCAGAAAAGCACAGGTTTTATAAGGAACACACCAAAAGATATATAAGGCAAAGATTTTGGACATTCTGTGAACATCTCGACAGTTGAGAGGCGTGATAGTCATTTATATATATATATATATATATATATATATATATATATATATATATATATATAGTTCAAACACAGTACAGGACAGTGTATACAGTGCAGGGTATTGTGAAATCCCACTCCTGGCATCCTGTACTGAAGTTGTGTAAGTGACCTGTAAGGGTACATGGACTGCCATGTAAAATAAATATGAAAGGGAAGTGTGTTTGTTGAATAGGGAGACACAGATGAATTGTAGGAAGGAACACAGGGAAAGAAGACAGGTAAACAACCTAATGTACAGAAGATGAGGCCATGTTGATGGAAGACAGTTTTAACAGCAACACTAATCACATATCAATATGGTACAGTAGGGACTGCACAGTGAAAATGTGTATTATGTGACTATCACACAAGGTGGCATAACAATGGGGAAGATGTCTGTGTAAGATAAGCATCCTTACATGAACAGTGCAGAGGATATCTAACAGGGATGTGATATACAACTGGAGTAGGGTATATATTGTGAAACTGTGCAAACTGATTTGCCTGAATATGAGTGTAATCTCAACCGAGGTCTCCAACAAGTGGAACACAGGTAAAGGCTCATGGCCAACATTAAAAGAAGCACACACAATCATGGTCAATATCAAAATTATACCACCAGTAATCCCATGTCTCTGACATAACATATGTGATATAGAGTAATCAGAGATGGTCCTGCACAAACACACTTGTACAACTATTATGACATGCTGACACTCTATGAGGATAAACATGCACATTGTCCAGACCCTGTAACATCTGCTGGAGGTGTTAGGAGGGACACTGCCATACCTGTATGCAACATTATGATCAATACGGGCTAGTTGACTGATGTTCATGGGAGATATATATATGGTATAATCCACACTGTCACAAATCTTACCCATGCCAGTAATGTTGTCAAACAGCTATGTACATATATGGTGATATGCATCACCGGAATAGGTAGCACACATGCATCTGGTGTAACATATTCAGCAGTTGTATTATATACAAGGAAGTAGTCAACACTGTGACCACATGCTGGTGGATGTTACACTTACCATCTATACCAGGACACATGTCACATACCTATTGGTCTGATTATAAGGTGTGATGTCTACATTACACTTGGGTTGTGTGTTTGTTTTCCTAATATAACAAATCTCCCATGTTTTTGTCCCATTGCAGGTGTTGTCATGGCTGTGGCAGCAATCTTTGGTGTGTGTTGATACCATCTGTATTATATAATATCACAGTTGGAGTCAATGATTGCTAACAATCTGTAGTCCTTCAGACAGCTGTTTGGACACAAGATGTGTATGTCATCTCCTATGTCTATCCCTTAAATAATGGAGAGGAAAGGCTTTAGTACACAGCCCTGATGTGTGGACCTGATCACTGGACCTGAGATATAGGTCAGTTCACACATTTTAACATAATTAGATGCTACATATGTGATACAGTGGTCTACCCACTTGTTGATATAGGTGTTTATGGCCACATTTGACAGTGATGAGTGAATACCTCAGTGTGGACTTGTGTCAAATGCCTTGGGCATGTCAAATTCAAAAGGATGATAGTGTTGTCATCATGTATGCTCTCAATGACCTCTTTGAGGACATCTAACATATGTAACAGTTACTATGTAACATCAACAACTCACACAGGTCTGTTGCACACAGCTGAGATATTATTAGTATCCATTTAGAAAAGGTCCATGATGACATGTTGGTCTACCTCATGAATATGGAGTGTCAGGATGTGTCTATACATGCATGCATTGGGTGCTGTCCTCCCCCCCAACTCAGACAGATGCATGCTGATGTACACCCTTCTACAGGAACATAGTCTGTGTGGAGGGTGTGTGGAGGTCTTCATTCAACCATGTCAGGAGGGTATATGTGATGAATTACATAACAGGTGATCTGTGATGTTGTCACAGACCATTCCTTCTGTGTGATAGGCCTGGATGAAGGTAAGACAGTACATACAGGCTATTCTGGTCTGGCCTAGGGTTTGTACACAATCCTTCAGGTAGGTATCATTGAGAAACTTTCCCAGGTGGGGATTAAACCTTACATCACTATATGGGTAACCGATTGGCTCACTGACAGAACACATACTGTTAAAGTTGGTAAATCAACTTGTACCAGTAGAGCTGTCACCATTGGCATACCCCAGGGATCTGTGCTTGGCCGTTTACTGTTTTGAATCTATTTCTCGAGAGTTGAAGCTAAAGTGTACTGCCTTTGGCTTACATCATTTGCTAATTCTTGCATACTGGATGTGATCACTGAGTCCACCTATGATGATAACATACTATTGTAGGACTAACACAGATAAATGATTGGTGGCAAAGCCACCCGGTATACAAATAAATGCAAAAATGTGCCTTTATTTTGTCTTCTGCAAAGTGGAATCCCCAGCTAATTACAGCATTGACAACAGCCCTGCAATGCTGAAACCCAGTGATGCAAGCACTGGGAACACATGTACATAGCAATCTGAACTTTGACCATCAAGTGTCTCCACTGGTATAAAAAGCTTATGATGTGCACATCATAAGTCACGCCATCATATTCAGATCTGAGGATTATATTACAGCACTGTACTTGAACCTTATCAGAACACTAATATATAGTATAATGCTCTCTTTTGCATGTACATTACCAGACACATGCAGGCCCTGGAGAAATCACAGGGGTTTCTCACCAAGAAAACACAGGGCTTACAAACCATGTCATGATGTATGTGGATAGACTGAAAGCCATGTCACTGCAATCTGTATTGTATAGGATGAGGTGACTTCTCTTTGGCCTTGAGGGAAGTCTCTGACCCTGCCCTGGTGGGAATAATTCACATCCGCAAATCAGATGTAGCTGATGACATCAGCAGTGTCTGGTGAGAAGAGTATAGTAATAGCAGTGTCCCATATGCTGGTATAAAAGACTCTCTGTAATGTCAAGCAGGTTCACACACATGCGCATGTGCATGCACACGCGTGCGTGCACACACACACAGACACACACACACACACACACACACACACACACACACACACACACACACACACACACACACACACACACACACACACACACACACACACACACACAAAACACACACGCACACAACACACACGCACAGACACACACACACACACACACACACTCACACACACACACACACACACACACACACACACACACACACACACACACACACACACACACACACACTTGAGTTAGAACAGAACACCTACCTATCTAAGTATACAGACTACAGAACTCAGTAATTTAAGCAATTTAAGCAAGTGACATGGGACAAGTCTGATTTTTACAAGGCTACAGGACAATTTATATTGCATGACATCAGCACTGTATGTAGGAGAGGAGATAATGGGAGGCCTACATTGGTTCATAGCTTCAATGGTTCCTAGGAGGATACTAGGCTAATGGTCCTAGGGCCTTTATAAGCCTAGCTGTATAAAAACCTAAGTACTGTTATTGAACATAGTTAGATGGTAATTGTTAGCAGAGCGATTTTGTGATCAGCACCAACTGCCCCTGTCCACGAGGGAGATACATGCCACATCTTTGGTGAATTTATAACCACCCATCCTGTTTCCAAATTTGCACTTGAATAGAATCATTGAGGAGCACTGATTCACATGCAGTGGAAGCCTAATACAGAGGAACACCAATCACTGGGGGATATATCTCTCTCCAGAATGTTTTGTTTATCTCACAGGTAAGGTTGCGATCCCTGGAGCAAGTTATTCTTGTCTCATTTGATTTGCAGATGTCCAGCATATTCGTTAGAGCAGGGTCAGAGACTGCTCTGTAGGCCAAGCTCAGGTCACCTCTCAACAGCCTGTGTGATACTGAGTACAGTGACAGGACTTTCAGTCTTTCCATGTATGTCATGCTTTGGAGGCCCTGGATTCTCTTTGTCAGAAGCCTCTGTGGTCTGTCCAGTTGCTGCAGGTGTCTGGTGAGGTACATAGTGAGAGGAGCATTGTACTCAATTAGTGGTCACATAAGGGTCAAATACAGCAGAGCTATGACCTCCCTGGTCTTGGATGTGATGCCCTTAGTTATGAGATGGGCAATGTAGAACATGTGCCTTACCACTGCGTACACATAGTGATTTAACTTTACATTACTATCAACCTGTGCTTCCAAGTCTCACACCACTGAGTTTGAGTTTAGAGGGATGGTATGTGTAACATAATTAGCAGGGTTAATTTTTTGCCAAAGGGGACAATGAGGCATTTTCTTGCATTAAGTTCAGTCTGTGAGTTTGTCACCAATCATTTGTCTGCGAAAGGCCTTTCTATAATATGTTAATGTCGTTGGGGGACTCTAAATGATTGCACCCAGTTGACCATCATCTGCAAATTTGGTAAGCCACAAGCCATCTACCTTTGCCTGGACTTCAGCTAAATAGTTTCCAAACAGTAGAGGGCCCAACACAGATCCTTCTGGTACTCCACTGGTAGCTGGTCTACTGGTGGAGGTAAACTCCTGGACTTTGACAGTGTGTGTTCATTCGTGAGCCAGTTGACTACCCATCTAGTAATGTATGTGTTAATACCCAAATGGGAGAGATTCTCTATAATACCTGAATGAGGGATTGTATCAAAGCCTTGGCTAAATCAACATAGGCAGTATGCCCTGTTTTCCCTCATCTAGGGCTTTGGGGACATTATCAAAAAAGTACAATTGGATTAATAAGCAATAGTTACCCTTGACAAAACCGATATGGGTCCAGTCAAGAGTGTTGAAGGTCACCTATGTCCCTGTAGATAAGGTCCATGATGATTCTTTTCATAGCCTTCCAGATACGTCTGAATAGGCTTATGGGTCAGTAGTTCCCAGGGTCAATTGATGGATGTGTAGGCATGTTCAACTGTGAAGATAGTTCTAGGTCTGCATGTTACCAGATTGATGTGCATTGCATATCACACATTTGATGTAAATTTAAGTCGTGTAGTTGATACGTTTGTGAAAAATACTGGAAACACCAGGATTGCAGTAGATGGGAGGAGGCAACACATGTCTGCATTGTAAATATGTGACATACTGTTCAGTTTGTTTAGAGAGTTTAAGATGTAGTTTCATGGCATAAAGTGTAAAATGGACAGTAAACAGCAATAATACATGCTAAATTTGACTTTACATAGGGAAGCAGTGAGCAGCAGGTTTGCACTGCAGTTGGCAAAATGTTTGTGCATGTGAGACACACATTTACATTATTTTCCCTGTTTGCATGTTGTTAAGCCATGCACAACTGCTAGCCACATTGCTAAAATTCAGAGAGTTAGTACTGAATTTAAGAAACACACCTGCTACTTATCTGACTCTGTGGCAGCAGGTGTAAATACATTGACACATTTCTTTTTGAGCCAGGATGACACTGGGTTTGAATCCAGGTGTATCTAATACTTTTAAATAAAGAGTTTGATAATGTGGTGACATTGCTTCTTTACAGTACATGTTGCTGTGTGTGTGCTGGCATAGTGCAGTGGGGTAAGCAGCATTGCACAGAGGTAATGGTAGCATTACAGAGCCATTCACCATCACTTGGCATTTGTGCACTATGCCATACTCCGCGCAAACATAAAGGCCAAAAAGTGAAGGGATCCATTTCTTTTTCTGCTACTTATGTGTGTTGTGTGTGATTCTATTTTTGGCCAGATTATAGGTATTGAATGAGATAGATTGGAAAGTAGTGAAATGGGGAACAAGCAGGGAGAAGAACAAAGGGAAACCAATGCAGGAATATGCAGTTAGGAGGTAGGTAAGAACCATAGCCATCTATTTCTTCAACAATAGAAACTGATAGTATGTGCAGAATATTAGTTGAATTTGGAATGTCACCTCCAGAAAGAGGGGTGACAACAGCAAAATCATGTTTTATAGTCAAGTGGACCAAATCAAGTGTGTCAAAAAGAAATGTGTGTTAAATGGAGAGTTATGTATAGGATGATATTTTTTTGTGGGACAGGTGACCATTTTTCTTTTAATTCAGTAAGAGAGGAATGCTGGGTAAAGGATGTAGGCCCTTCTGGGTCATTTAAGTTGGGTGAGTGAGGAAAGAAATGCAAACAAAAAAGACAAAGAAGACAATAAACAGGCATGGTGGGGGACACAAAAGATTAGGGAACCCCATGATTTGGTTGAGAGGACAACACAGGCTCATGCCCATCAAACATGGAGACAGTAAGAATCAAGTCCTCACCTACTGGGCTGTCATCACTGTCCCCTTACTCCTCTGGTGACTGGTGTGCTTGATATCTTCTCCTCCTATGGACCATAAGGGAGAGCAACATCTCCATCTGGTGTAGATGTACACCAGTAGTGCGATGCACAAAGCTATGCACCAACCTTGGCACTTCCCGACAAGTGATGAAATCATCACCTCTACCAATGCTCCCGGAGAGTACCACTGCACCAGCTGCCAGGGCCGTGCTACCTGAGGGTACAGGTAGTGCATGGGCAGAAGAGGCAGTGCTGCCAGGTTGGCTTCCAGACATGCTGGGCATCGATGCTGGAGCCAGTGGAGCAGGGGCAGGCTGATCCACTGGGCCTGGTCTACCTCACTGTGTTATGTAGTATTTAGTGATTTGTTACACATCGATGACATGGAGACATTTTGATGACACATAATATAAAATAAGAAAGAGAAATAAGGGTTGGTTTGAGAGAAAAAAGGAATAAAATTATTACCATCATATGTAACATACAATGCGTTAACACAAGTATACAACTATTTTATCTGAAGTATTAAATTTAAGTATGCATCCTAACAATTACACACTATAACTACAGATTGTTGAAAGTAATCTTTGAAATGTATATACATTGCACATATATGTGTTCCAATTATACAGATTACAGTTAACAGCAGGACACATGCAACACTTGTATAGAGTTTTAATTTAATATAAATATTATTAAAGAAATGCAGTGCTGTATATTTGTTACCCATGGCATTTTAATCCAGAACCTCTGACTGTAGTCTTATATTGACTCCTAAAGTTGTCTTGTGCTACAGTCTAAGCCACGCATACTTACTTTTACAATAGGTATATGCATACTTAATTTGCTACAATTTTATAAAAAAAACTATCTTTAACTTTTAAAGCTACAATAATACTTCTACTGTGCTGCATAAATACCACCTGCTTCCCTCAATCTCTTCAATCAGGCAGCATGACCCTGTCTGTTGAACTCTATGTTGGCGTTAGCTGAGGAAAGAACAGAAAAGAACAGAAGAGCATTATGCATACCAGTCTTGCTTACATTTCTAAGTATTACAAATTCTCTCTTATTATCATGCTTACACAGCTGTGTGATGTCCACATTCTCAAATTCATTCAACCAGTAGTTGAGGGAATCCCTCTTGCACCTATGTAGGTAATTAAAAGTATGCCTACACTGTTCTCAATTATGTGGGTTGCCAGTAACATTGGATAAAGTCTGAGCTAAACTACTCCACACGTCAGACTTATACTGGGAGCTAAATTAGTCCCTTTTAAGAAGCCTTTGGCTGTAGTGCTTTACCATGAGTCCAGTAAATAACCTGGACTCCTGTACCCCCCACCTCTGCGCCTTACACTTGGCAGCTTCCCCACTAACTCCAGCCATGTCTAATGCCTGATCTAGAGCAATGGAAAAGTATGCCTTCCCCATCAATTCCAGTTATCACTTTTAATGGTAGTGTGTAAACCTAAGCAATGATGCCAACTCCATTTACACAATGTTAAGTAGAGAGCAGCAGTGCCAAGCAGAAATGACATAAATACTTCAAATTGGAAGATTAATCTGACACTTGACCTTAGTTTGAGGGGTGTCTTCTGCTGTAGCTTGGAAATATATATTGAAAATTGGGAGGTAACTGTTAGGTGTGATAAGTTTGCAGACATATTGGGGGCATAAATGTCATGACCTGACACATTTGATTTTGACTTTATACACTGATAAAATTGATTTTTAAAGTGTGGGATTCAAATCTAGGCATAAGGGACAAAACATTTTTTCCATCTTTGCTAAAGAAGAAGTACTGCTTGGACATAGGAATCATTCATAAATACAGCTGAGAGTTTGAGGTGTTACACATGTATGTGTGTGACTTGACAAGGTTCTTGTATAAACATCCAGTTGTGTATGTGTCTTATGTAATTGTGAAGGCCATGCAAGTCCAGATAGCAGAACTGTAGTAGACAGTATACCTTCAGTCATACATCTGAAAATACAGTGAGGGTGTATTATCCCTCATACACATTAGTCATATCAGCTCCACTATCTAAAGTGTTATAAGCGAGTGTCAATATAATGGAAGTGGAACAACAGCAAAAATGTCTGGAATATCCTGCATTAGAACCAAGGACCATGTGTATAGCAGTTCTACACTTACACCTGTTGCCAGAAAAATGTTGAAATGACACTTGTCTATTTTTCAGTTCATTACTATTAACTGCATTGTCACAACAGTAAAAATAGGTTGTTAGGTTGCACACCTTGTACTAGAACCCACAACCATCTATACTCCAGTCTTACACTTACCTGCTACCACAGGACAGGTTTCATGACATTTGCATGATTTCATACTCATTCTAAGTTCCTAGTGTTAACCCCTACTAAACGTCGCTTAGCGTGTGTGCATGGTGCCCAACAGAAATAAGTGAATGCATCCGTTTTCAATTCTAGGCTGTCTGCATCCTATCTGCAGGTATTCAATAACGTTAGGTGTTGGAAGCTTGCTAACTACCTCGCAATGCCACTTAGCGACATTGTGTAATGGAAAGCAAAAATTGCAACAATGAATTGTTTTTGACCTTTGCACATTTACAGATGCCCTGTCTGAAGGTGTTTGCAGGTGTTCTGTCTGCTTCCTGGGTGGGTCACTAGTCCAGGTTTGCACACTGCTAAGCTTCTCACAAACGAGATAAGCACAGCCAAACTTGACATTCATTTTTCTCTGTTTCCCTTGTTTGTGTTTGTTTGCCACACATCAAGCAAACACTGGCCAAAAAGAAAAAACAAAAAAAAAAAAAAAAAGGGAAAAGTAGATAAAATGAGAAAAAGCTATCTATGACATAAACACTACAAAATGTTAGTACATATGAAATATTTCTACATAGGTCTGGATTTGAACTCTCACTCTAATGGACCTTCAGAACACAGTAAAGGTGCCTTATCCATCTTTGCCATGCAAACAGTTTTGCAGCAGAGAATTGAAATAATTCTGCATACAACCAACCACAACAACCAACATCATCTGTAGTACATCTATAACAATCATTCACTGGTAGGCAGACAAAGCAGAACAGATAATTAAAAACACACCTGGTTTTATTTTACCACTTTTGCCCATTAGGGCTTCTTCAGAATAAAACCATACTTAAAAATGTCAGTTTATATACAAAATTCAAACAATAATAGTCTCATTATTCAATTAATTCAAATTAAAAAGCCATCTTTTGTTTTTAAAGAAACAGTCACATTTACAAAAAAAAACATTTAATACATATAGTATCATTGAGTCCAGGATATTTATCAGATTGCATTCTTAGTTGCCATAAAGTTTCTTTCCTTGGCATCTGTTTTATTTTTAAATCACCCCCCTCTATATTCCTCAGCAACATGTTCTAGCAGAGAGAAATAACATTTCCTGAAACAAGAACTGGTTAAAGTATGCTTATACAGTGTATTATTGTTGACCTTAGACTTGATATCATCCAAGTTTTCCTTGATCCTAAAATTCTTCAAAGCTGTCATGTAAGCTCTCCTGGTATTAACAGCCAATGTGTTCATTAAAGCAATTACTGTCATTCTTCTCCAATGAGCCATAGTGATGAGGGATCAGGATTGGGATTGGATGCACTTCTGGGGACAGGGATCAGAACCTGTGAAGTTGTAAACATGACAAACTGTTGCTGAACACATTCACCCTTCCTGGGACATGCTTGGAGGCAAAAGACAAGTTGATTTTTAAACAGAGCAGGGCTAATTTCCTAAGAACAACTTGAATTGTATGGGAATGAGATGTTCTGCTTCTCAGGATATGCATTACTGCTTGATTGTTAGAACTGAATATCATTCTTTTGTTTCTAAGATCACCTTGTCATGTGTGCACTGCTACCAAAAATGAGAAATATCTCTTTGAAAATGGTACCTGACCATGAGGACAGCCAAGGCACTGCAAACCATTTACCCCCATAAAGCTACCCATACCCCTGCCTAGAGTAGTGTCTGTAAATAGTTTTAAAGCATCTGAAGAAATCCATTCAGATTGCCAAAAAGAGACCCCCATTAAACTGTTGTAAAAATGTCTTTCATAATCTTACACCATCAATCAATCTCTTGGAGGAGTGGACCCAATGATACTTCGTTCTATCCTCTATTAATAAATCTGTTAGCACTCTCATGGAAGTTCTGCCTGGTTGTATTGTTCTGCATGCAAAATTGAGTAAACTGAAAGGGGACATTAATTGGATCTACTCTGGAGTTTTTTAGGGTATAAATAACTCAATCGAGGTTTTCAATTTTTTTAATTTTCTCATCTGGGAACCTTTAAGTCTTTTCCAGTCATGTCAATTTCTATTGCAAAAAAGGTCATCTGTTGAGCTGTACCCTCTATCTTATCAGGAGCTAATGCAACTTCTAACTCATCACACAGAGCCTTGAAAGCTTCCATGCCCAGTTTTGTGCAATCTATGCTTTTCACAATGATCAAAAAATTGTCTAAATAATGAATTCCTGCCTTATTAAGCACTCTGTCCTCTCAACACAATTGTAAAACAGAACTGAAGGTTTCAAAGATGGCACAAGCAGCGAAACAGTCCATTGGTATAGCTATATAAAAAAACAGCATCTCACTGTACAAGAAACCTAACTTTGGTCAATCTTGTTTTCTAATGGATAACAGTCCGAGCACTGATTTTGTATTTAATTTTGCTAACCAAGGATTCTGAAACTTTTTAATGTTTCCATCAAAATGAAATCATTGATTGAAAGCTTGTGTGGGTGTGAAAGGTAGTAAATCAGTCTAAATTCACCCTCTTTTTTCTTGGGAATTAAACCTATGGAGATAGGGTGGTGCCATGAATTGATCCCAAGAAGAATCAAGAAATTGGCTGATAATGCTACCAATCTGAATTTATTCTTTAATGATCTTTTCAATAATGACATCCTTCACAAAGTTGGACCTTAAATTTCTTACTAATTTATTGTTGAATGGGGAAATGGATTGTAAAGAAAATGCTTTTGAAAAACTTTGAACTAACCTATCAGCAGCAACGTGGTTGGGTGTATTTTTCTAAGGCTGAACTCAATGTTTCTGGCTTAATGGTCAAATGAGTTGCCACTAGTGCCTCTGTTTTAGTTAAAACTCATAAATCCTTGAAAGGATCCCCTCCCACAGTTTGGCAAATTGTGTTTACTGGCTGGGTCAAGATTTCTGTTGGAGATTGTTGGTTGGCTTGACATAATTTCTTTGAAGAAATGCCAGCCAAGAAATAGAAGCAGAAATTACTACCAAAAACTTGGCTAAAATAGCAGTTCTGAACATGTTTATTGAAAGAAAAGTTAAGTTCTTTTTAAATGGATGGAAGCATAACCTTAAAAGAATGGTCTAGTCTCATGTAAATATCTATTTAAATATTTATATGAATGGTTTTATGTTGATTTGTTGTTTCAGAATGGATTAATAGATTGTCATAATATAAAATGGTGCCAAGAAAGTTATTTTGTTTTAGTTCTGATGAAGCCCCAGTGGTAGGAATGAAAGTGCTTAACTTTTGTTTTGGATGGTTAAATCCTTAGCACTTGATTCCTTAGCCTCAAATAACCACTAATGCTGTTTAAGTCAGTTAAATCAAAGACATCAACATACTGTCCTTTTATTATCTTTTCATTGACAGCTTTTGAAATGTGCACTATTAAATAAGTACCTTCATGAATGTTGTCTACTTCCACAGAACCCTTCTGTTTAACTTCAGCATACAAAGGTGACAGAAAACATGGGGGTCTACCTTCTTTTGAATTTTCATCTGTAAGTTAAGCTGGCAGTTGAGAAGCATTCTGTTGAAAAACTGAACACCAGTCACTATATCTGCTAACTGTCTTGGAATAATCATATTATCCTTAGCTGCTGGAGTGGACCCAAAACCTTTTTCAAAAACCAAGTCAAGTAATCTCCCTCTACTTATTTCTAAGAAACAATCTAAAAAGTTGTTTAAATATTCATTTTGAGACTGACTATTAGCATTGCCAGCATTTTGATTTACGGTTTTGTTTAACAATTCATTACCTACCAATACTTCAGCTGAAACTACAATGGTCCTTTTGTTATCACTGCTAATAAACATTGTATTTCCTGATACTTTCTGTGATCTTTTCCTGATATTCTTCCTGGCTTGACTGAGGATTGAGGAAGATGTAGCTTTGCTACTATTCTTCCTCTTTTGGGTCCTGGGAAAATGTTTAATTCATTGGCCTTGAATTCCTGAAAAATTGTACATCTAGTGCAATCAATGAATAACAAACATAATGAAAAATGGGGGTGACAGAGTAGTCTGATCAGAAGTGGTTCTTGTTTTTACTTTTCTAAATTTAATATTTAATATGCAGTGCTACATCATAATGAAAGTAGTTATATATGATCTCTGCATTTATTCTCTATATTATACAGGATCATAGAAATAATGCATATAATGCACAGGAAATACCACATAAAGTACCTATGAATAATACTAATAAAAAGAAAGTTCTGGGCTTAGGAGGAGATCTGTTAGTGTACACCAACTTGCTGGTTGTCTGTAGAACCTATGCATATGAACTGCTTACTTAACATATTAGAGGTATTACAGATCATAAGTGCTTGTATTATGTAATAAGGCCATGAACAGATATGGCATTATATTAGTGTTGCAGAGGTCTGACAGTCAGCCAGAAGTCAAATGATACCAAAGCAGGAGAATTAAAAATGTTGTACCTAGTGATGTACAGCTCACTCTGAGGAGTTATATGGCACAGCACAAAACATAAACAAGTGTACACTTTTATGCATGACATGTATGGATAAACGTGTGTGTGTGTGTGTGTGTGTGTGTGTTTGTGAGTGTTTGTGTGTATGTTTCTGCATGGATAGTTCACAACAGAAATGTATTGCTTGTGGCAATTCTACTCAATGGCATACTCTTCCATTCATAAAAATGCCTCACTGCATTGCCCTGCACATTATGGTGCACAGGCTGTACTCCACAAGGGCAACCTGTCCCTTTGCCACAATGACTGATGTGCTGTTGCAGTGCTCTGTCTTTTACTTCCTTAATTTTCCATATGACCAGTGCTAGCAGTGCCTATGAGCAGTTGGACACATGCCCTTTGATGCTGTTACCTACTTTCTTTGATGTGTGCCCTTACTTCATGCTCACTCCACCTCTGTTTTGCACCCTGGCTTGATATGACTGCCATGTATGTAAAATGCATGATAAATATTTAGTTCTAAAGGTTCTGAAGAGCACACTTACACATGCCTCACCTCAGATTCTTTCATGAATAATGCATCTGTCAGGCCAGCATCCAGGTCTCCCTTCAACCTGCCGATGGTGTGTGAGTTGGAGTGTAGCTATAAATCCTGCAACTTCTCTTTCTCTTAGAATAGCTAGTTTAAAACATAATTTACATCTCTTGTCAAATATTTCTTTCTCTGTATCTTACTTTAAGAGCATGATGCATGCAAATGTGCTTAACTAATGATGTTTTTTAAAATACATTCATTAAACTGTCATGATAGCAAGCCTTATTGCATAAATCATTCTCAGGTATCTGAAGCTAGGTCTGTTAGCCTATGCTTTTGATTGTATTTCAGTTCATGACCGTATTTCAATATGCATAATGATGTGCTTTAAATATATCCACTACAAGTAATATTTTCCTTCAGATGTGAGTGTTGCTTAAAAACTTTTAAGAAATGTTTTACACACACACACACACATACACACACACACACACACACACACACACACACACACACACACACACACACACACACACACACACACACACATTGTACTGCAAATATATTATAAATCTGTCATTGACACACACACACACACACACACACACACACACACACACACACACACACACACACACCTAGCCACACGTACACTCACATAGAGTCATGCACACAAACAGCTGAAAAAAATTCCCCTGAACTTGATTACTTATTCAGATATTTAATGGGACTGACTTTCTTTACTTTATATAATGGGATTTATTTGTAGCTGTTTGCATTTCCTTCACAACGGTGATCCTCTTTCTTTTTAGCTATATATGATTTGGATCCAGTCCTTCTCCTAAAGAGACCATGTAGTTTCTCTTCCCTGTTCCCTGATATCACAAAGTATGAATGTACCAGCAATGGCGGGGAATAAAAAAAAAAAAAAAACATTGCGTGGCTGATTGAAGCTTTGTCACTGCTTAACTTAAGCATGTTTTACATCAGGTGGCAACAGTGTAGCATTCTCAAGGGACATTTCACTTTGTCACAAATGTTTCCAGCACAGCTTCATACTGCAGCTATAAAATACATCCGAGTGGTTTATACTGTGTACAGCTGCTATGGTATCTGAAGCATATACAATATAATCTAGAACTCCACATCTAGCACCAGTTTCAGACCAGGGGGCATTAAATTCATGTACGAAGACCTGTGAACAAATTAGCTTTGTGTTTCTGAAATACACACCCCTCAGGCATGTGTTCCTGGCATCAGCAGCAAACGTCTGTATCATTTCTGCAAATAAATATTTCACATTCACTGTTACGTATATAATGCAGATAATGACAAAGGAAGATGAAAACATATAATAAATGTATTTCACATATCTTACCCATGTATCTTCCCAATGACACAGCACTGACTCTGAATTATTTTCCTGTTTGCTGTTATGGCTTAATGGTCTCCAGCTACGTTGGCATTCCTTCTCTTTGTCCTTGAAAGTAGCATCCTGTATATCCATTAAATAGAAAGGCAAACTTGGTGTTCCAGATCAGTGATTTAAACTCAGCCTTAATTTTTTTTTTAATAGAATTAAAACATGTCAAACCATTCACATCTTCCTCTTCTAATGTTGAAGAAACATTGTTATAAGCTCTGGTGACACTATCAGGCATTTAATACTTTAGAAACATCCCCTCAGATATTGCTGCATTCTGTATCTCATAACTTCCAGTTTCTTCATACCGCCTTTCCTCATTTTTATATAATTACAGCACCCCCCCCCCCAGCTCTTAACTCCATTCTTGTCTTTTCCTACCCCTAACCCAACAAAATCACAGACATGGAGATGCCTCTTATAATAAACCAGTGCATACATTAAATCCTTTAGACATTACATAATAACATGAAGTTACTATCTATCAAGCAATTAACCTTTTTTTAATACAGAAAATGCCAGAACACTAATACATTCTATTTGCAGATTCTGTTACCAGAAATCCTTCCAGGTCTCCTTTCTATTTTTAAGTGCAGCTGACAAGCAAACACAGGAGGGTTATGGCTGACAAAGTTTGCAGATGACTGCAAACTGGGCGCCATAGTCGAAAACACATCTGACACAGATATCCTCCAGAAGGGCCTCACAGAAATGGATAACTGGTGCCAGAGCCATGGCCTGAAGTTAAACGCCAAAAAATGCATAGTCATACCCTTTGGGAAAAACAAGGTTACCCCTAGCTACCATATAGGTGGCAATCCACTGAGCACAGAAAAAGTCATCAGGGATCTGGGGACCCAAGTTGACAGTAGCCTTTCGTTTGACACTCATGTTGCTAAAGTAGTTAGGAAAACCTTCTATATCGCCCACCTGATCATGAAGGGATTCACATCTAGATCAAGGGAGGTCATCGTCCCCCTGTACTCATCACTCATTAGACCTATGATTGAGTACAATGCCCCTTTCGGAATGTATCTGACCACACACCTGCTGCAGCTTGAAAGGCCCCAAAAGTTCCTCACCAAAAGGATAAAGGGTCTCAAAAATATGTCTTATGCTGCCCGACTGAAAGAACTCCAGCTCTATTCAGTCTCATACCGCTTACTCAGAGGTGACCTGTGCCTGACATATAAGGCCATGTCAAACCCAGATTTGATGAATATGCTTCACCTCAAAAAATCTAGATCCCTCAGAACCACAAGGGCGGGAGACTTAAACCTTGACACGGTTATAAATAGAACATGCTGGAGGGACAGATTCATCACCCAGAGACTCCCTATGCTATGGAACAAAATCCCGGTACATGTGAGGCAGAGCACCTCGCTGGCCTTGTTCAAGAGGAATCTTGACCAATGGATGGGAGATCGCAGATATACCCCAGGGATTACTTCAGTGTCACTGCTTGACAGAGGCACAGAAAAATGATAGGCATAGTTTTTATTCAAACTAAAGGGGTGGCGAAAGCCACATAACTATGGGCTAGGCTTATAAATGCCCTTGGGCAGATAGCCTAGTATGAACTTATGAACCTATGAATATAGGAAAATGTTTGATATATAGTTATTTCTACATTATATAGTTTGAGTTTGGTAGTGGGCTATTAGTTGGGAAACATAAATGTGGAAATTGGTTTATATAAATCTGTTTGTTCAAAGATTGCTTATGGCATTGGTGAGCGGGTACTTTGTGCTGAAAATGTTTGCCATACGAAGCACTAGTACAACAAATTTAAATGATGCCATAACCTGACAATTGTTATATTATAGTGGCAAAACACCTGAAAGACTGTACTGTGGGTAATCCTGACAAGCAGAGATGCTGAACAATTTTCAACAAATATTTTGGGCAGCATGTATTTGCCTAGAATTTTTCTTTTGGCAAGTTCAAACCAAATATAAAGTTTTCAGAAGGTAAATACATCTATTCTTGTGAAGAGAGAGCCCATTTAATTTTGAGGTATAAATATGATATTGGTTTGTGCAATAAATAACGAGGTTCCAGGAAATGCTTTCTTTTGATTTTTGCTTTAAAGAAGTTAAATGTCTGACAGTGATTTAAAGTTGTTCTACACTATTTAAACTGCTGAATTTATATAGTAGTGTATATCCTGAAGACTGAGTGTATGCATGGCATAGAAAGAAATAGGAAGCAAGTAAAAAGTATACCTGCTTCTGTGTCATTTTGTATCTCTAATTCGCTGGGCTTATTTGGTAAATATGTCACTCCCCACACACATCTGCGCTTCCCCTTCAGGATGTTTCTGCTTATTTCCAGTGCAAAATATCTGACAATTTGGCCACTGCACTTTACATGCTGACTTATCCCGCTCTAACTCCATCCACCAGTTCTTCTCACTCTCTTTGTCTCAAACAAAATCACTTCTTGTCTGCACTTTTTTGCAATAAACTCTGGCCCACATCTTAGACATCTCACTTCCCTCTCCATGGCCTTCCTACAATTTTGGTCCTTTTGTACATTTTAGGACCTTGGTTCCCCTCTCCTTTCCAAACTGTATAGACCCTCCTGAACTGCTCCTTCTTTAATATAAACCTTTGCATTACATATGAAGCATCTTCTTCTGCAGCTCACTCAGTAAATTCACGCTGCTTGGCCTCAGACAAACATTCCATGACCTCTCCCACTTTTTGTCTTCCTTGTACAACCCCGCCTTCTCCAGCTCATTCCCCAGTTCTCCAACAAATATCCTGAAGATTTCCCTAATTGCCTTTCCCATCCAAGAGTTTAATTGCACAACTCTGTTTCTATCTCCCAGCCCTTTATCAACTTCTGCATAGACTTCCTACTTTAAACATGCACTGTTCCCTAGTCCAGATTTCTGATTCATCCCCTAACACCCTAAACACCCCATTCTATTTCTCATTGTGCAAATCCTAATAACTAGTCGACCCTTTGCCATCCATCCTCTAACTATACCAACCGAATATAACCCTGTTCCCTCCTCTATCATCTTGACAAGTCCAGTTCTTTCTGGTAAAAACTGTGTGGTCCCCAAATGGTGCTTCTGCAGCCCATCCATTGCCCTGTCTACCCTCCAAAAATATCTTTCTTTTTATCTTCTTTTTGCTATACACAGATACCATCACTTGGCCCTGGTCTTTCTTCTCATTGTCTGGATCTTCCTACCCCAACATTACTCCCCTAGACTTTTTCTCACAAGGAATAGGGTGAGTGAGAAGATTGAGACATTCCATGACAGCATCATTCTGCTGCTGTGGGGTTTTCTGTTTTAAGTCCCTGTTCCTGCATCTGACCATCAACGTTGCAATGATGAGGCATGCAATAGGAGCTCAGCAGTGAACTGCTGCTCACTTCTGTAGAGGGCCAATGTCAGTAAATCCCACTCATCCCCAGTAGCACACTTCCAGAGAAATCATACTGCATTATCTGCCCCAGTTATGTGTGCCCATCACCTCCTGCCACCGCACCATGGCTGCACTCATCAACCCCTACATCTGCTTTCTCACAGAAAAAATCCTTTCTTTACTGACACCCACTTTTCCTGTTCCTACTGCACTTAACATTCCTTTCCTTGTTCTCTTCCCTTTTCTGCTCTCTCATTTCTAGATACCACCCACTACATATCTGCTAAAATCTGACACCCATCCTCCTAGCCTCTTAACAGCCCACAATCCATCACATACTATCCTGACCTCTTTTCTGCCACACAAACATTGATTTCCCTGTATTTTTCATGTACAGATGATATACCTAGATGACTCAGCAAATACAAGCTTAATGGCGGTATCCTTATCCTCACCATCTCTTCCCTACCTCTCAGTGCCCTGCGATTATCACTCCATCTTTCCAACGACCAAATTTCCTGTTACAACTCTACGTGATTTAATTCAGTTTTGGAAACATCTTAAACCCCAAGCACTTAACTCCCACTTTGCACAACAAGAATTCCCTCAATCTCCACCTCCTGTATCTATTAACACCAACAACAACCTCTGACAATGAAACTACAACCCCATCTCTTATACAAACCTCTCAAAGACAGCTAGCACACCAGGAAACAGAATTCCTTTATCAACAAAAGCATGTGATTAGTCTGTAACAAAATACTCTCCCCTCTGGTCCCTGAAGTTTCTTGTTACTCATACAGCTTCTGGGTCAACACTTCCACAACCAGCAGGAATAACTTAGGGATAACCTCAATTCACAATAACCAAAACCTTCTTCTTCTTCTTCTTTTTTTCCTTCATGGGATCCCCACAAAACTGAGATCAACAGCTCCTATACCTACATCCAATCAGCCATTGCATTCAATGGTTGAATAAGTCAGGGATTCCCAGGCAGGTGAGAGACCTACAGCCCATTTCTGACCAGGAATCCCATGAGCTCATCCACTCATGGCAAGAGTCATATGGTTAAAAATCAAGAGAAAAACGAGTTGAATGGTAGGAGAAAGCTGAAATAAGCAAATACGAGTAACGTAATGCTAAAGCAACTAAAAACTTTAATATGGTAAGCACTTTCAGTGGTAATAATATTCCACCTTCTCATGTGGTTAGCCTACCCCCTTCTCCAGCAGAGTACAGCCCCATAGACTGTGGTGGCCCCAAAATCAGGTACAGATTTGAATTATTGCCTTTATAAACTTATACAGTTGCTAGAACAACTGATTTTGTGTTAGCATGCATTTTCTTAAGGATATGAAGTCTACTTCTCATGTCTGACATTATTTAATGACTTCAGTTCTCAATGACTTGCAAGAAAAATGCAAATTGTATGAGGAATAGTCCAAAAATATTTATTCATTTATTTATTTTACATTTGTTGACTGGGAATGTCTGGCTGGGCTAATAGCCCTTTTTCAGCAGTAACCCGGGGTGAAAAGTTCCAGGTAATACAAATTTTTCAGTTCAAGGATCTAAGAACACATGCAATAATACAATGTGCATAGAAGTGAAAATCAAACATCAGTTCTGTGTTACAAATGCTTGGGAAATAAACATGAAGGCAATAGCAACAGGTATATGTACTTTTCCAATGTCTTAGGAGGTGATTGCATAGAGGAAAGGTCAGTGTAGTGAAAAGGATGGATTAGGTAAGGAGTAATAGAGGTTGGTGAATAAGAGGAAACAGTGAAGAGAGAGGGGAAAGAAGGTATACCTGTTAGAAGGATAAATTCAGGGAGGGTGGGTAAAGTGACAGGTCCATTGTCTTTTAAAGTATTCTTTTGTAGCTGATTTAAATTGTTTGGGGTGTGTAAGAGTTCTGATTTTAAAAGGGAGTTTGTTCCATGCTATAGAAGGGTTTTAGCCATATGTATTGCACCCTGATTTAGACTTGGGTTTATAGATGTATAATAGATCTTGGTTTGAGCTCCGGAGGTTTATTGTAGGGGAGAAGTGGGAAATGACGGAGCATTGTGCTGGACAGTAGGCTGGCTGATATAGAACTGAATGTAGGACTTGAAGCTGTGAGAAGAGAGGTAGGTGCGGTAGTTCAAGCCAGTTTAATTATTTTAAGGAGAGACAGTGGTGAGATTTACATGTTTGTTGAGCTGCAAATCTGGCTATCTTGTGATAGGCTGATTCTAGTTTAGTAAGTAGAGAGGAGTTTAGAATAGTGAGAACTTGGGAATAATAAGTTAAGCAGGATTCATAGGTTCATAGGTTCATACTAGGCTGTCTGTCCTAGGGCATTTATAAGCCTAGCCAGAGTGTGTTTGGCTTTCGCCACCCATTTTAAATTAATTTTGCTATGCCCTTTTTTGAGGTTAGTATACTGTGCCTCTGTCTAACAGTGACACAGAAGTGATACCTGGGGTAAACCTACGATCTCCCATCCACTCATCAAGATTCCTCTTGAAGAGAGTCAATGAGGGACTCTGCCTAACCTGGACTGGGATTTTATTCCAGAGTGAAGGGAGCCTCTGGGTTATGAATCTGTCCCTCCAGCATGTCCTATTTATTTCAGTGCTGAAGATAAGCATGAGTGAGAGTAATCCTAGCTTCAGGGGTAAGAAAATTTTTATTTCTATATAGAAGTCCTAGTTTCTGGTGTGTTATCCTGATGCAATTGTTTATGTGCAGGTTGAATTTTAGCTGATCATCTATGGTAACAACGAGGAGTTTTCTGGTGGCTTCGACTTCTATACAGGTGTTGAGGGACTTTATGGTAAAGGAAGGTCTGATTTAGTTAAGTGATTTGGGGAGGAAGAGTAATAGTTTTGTTTTTTTACTGTTGAAGATGAGCTGTTTATTGGAGAGCCATGTCTCAACTGAGTTAAAGGACGACTGGGTAGCAGATAAGAGTTCAGAGGAAGAATTGGAAATCATTAAGACTGTAGAGTCATCAGTGTATTGGACTATAGAAGACTGTGGACAGGAGGAATGGAGCAAGTTAGTGAAGATAATAAAAATTAGTGGACTGAGTATGGATCCTTGGGGGACACCCATTTTTACTGGAAGGGGAGTGGATAGACCAGACTGCCATCTCACTGATTGCAGTCTACTGGTGAGACAGCTGGAGAACCATGTGACTGTATCTGGGGTGAAGTTGAGGTCAGGCAGTTTGTTTGGTAAGAGAGAGTGAGAAACAGTGTCAAAAGCCTTAGATCAAGGAATAAACAAGAAATAAGTTTATGATCATCTCTGGCTAAAGAAATAATGTTATGGAAGGACAGTATAGTAGTGGTGGTTCCGTGTTTAGGTCGGAAACCATGCAGTGTAGGAGTGAATAGTATTTCTTGTATGAGATATTACATAACTTGTTTGTGTATACATTTCTCCAAGTCTTTAGAGAGAGGGGAAAGCATAGCAATAGGTCTGAAATTGGAGATTTCACAGGAGTTACCTCCTTTGTGGATAGTTAGGGTGTAAAATTGTTTCCAGACTGTTGGGACTTTGGATTCGGTGATGGAGTGATTGATTAAGATGGATACGGGCAGAGCAAGAGAGTGAGCTGCTATCTGGAGAAAATATGATGGGATGCTGTCAGCAGATACAGAGCATGGTTTTAGCTTAGTGAGTAGAGTTTTGATGTAGGTAGTAGGAACAGGTTTAGGGGAGAAAGCGTTTGGAGAGTTAGCAGATGAAGAAGATTCAGGGCAGTTGAGAGCATTGGTGTTTGAGAGGTTAGTGTTGGGGTTAAATAGTTTGGATATTGATTCTATAAAATAGGTGTTGAAGGTGTTGGCAGTTTCTTCTGGTGATTTGTCAGGGCGAGAGTTGGATGAGGTTGGATTGCCAGGATGTAGTATTTCGTTAATTGCATTCCAGAATTTTTTTTGATCTGATTTTAGAGTTGTTGGTGGGTGGTGGTAAAAATCTTTTTTTGTCTTTATTGATGAGTTTTTTTTTGCCTGATTTCTTAGTTCTTTGTACCTTTGCAGGATGGCAGGATGTTTAGATTGTAACCATGTTTTCCAAGCCCTATCTCTGGTTTTCATAAAGGTGCGGGTATTTTTGGATAGCCAGGGAGATATATTAGCTTTTTCCTTATTTTTCGAAGTGGAGCTATTGAGTTTATGATGTTAAGGAAAGTTGAGTTGAAAGCATGGACTGCTTCATCAAGTGGGAGATGGGTGAGGAAATTTCAATTTACTGTAGAGATGATGGTTTTAAGAGTCTCAGGGTTGAAGCTAGAAAGTTTGTGACAGGTGATAAATCTATGTGGTTTAGAGAGATGGTGAATAAACCTGAGTACTTTTATGAGTGAGTGGTCACTCAGGGAGTCAGGAAGTGTTTCACGTTTATGGTATTTGGAGGGGTTTGAAACAAGTATCCAATCTATGAGGGTGCTATATGAGGTATAAATCGGAATATTCTGAGGGAATCTGGACAATTGAAAGGTATGCCCTAACCCCTCTGCAGTAGTGGCTTGTAGACTCCACAATGGCTGCTTGGCAAGGAGAGGCACGTGTGCCTTCAGAATGCCCACTTCTCATTGGTGCTCTTGCAATTATAACAACTCCACGCTGCCTTACCTCTGCTAAAAGTGCTTGCCCTGTCTCTGGTAAAGTGGTGTATGTACCTATCGACATACCTCCCCCAGGATGAGTGAGCTGACATTGCCACCCAAGCCTATCTCTCAGCCAGCTGCTCCAGCACCTGTGCTGTAAGTTCAGCATGGGTTTCCAGAGTCACAGAAGGCTCTATCCCTCTATACCATGGGGAAAGTAATGCAGTTTCATCCTACCAATAAGAGAACTTTTAAGCTTAGAGCTTCAGAGACATAACTCTCCTTTCCTTTTAGCCCTATATACCATTTTCAGAAATGTGCATTTGTAAATAAATAAGTGGTCAAAACACCTGAAATAAAGGGCAGATAATACTGCATAATAACTGTTTTTAAAACAAGAATGGGCAGCTTGTAAAAACAAATTCACCTTGCTATGGAACTCTCACCAACAGTAACACAGCCATGTTGTCATCTTCACTACTGAAACTGCTTCTCTTATGAAACTCCCTTCTATTTTGTCCTAACACTGCATTTTGTCTTCCTGTCCTTATATGTTCCTGTTGCACTCATTCTTTGCTTCCAATCAACCCCTCCCCTCAATCGATGTCCTTAACCTCCATTTCTGACCTGGTACTAACAGAAAACAATGTACCAGTCTGTACTGTTCAGTGGTCATTTAAACTATGTCTCCTGTTCACAAAAAGTAAAGGGCAATATCATAGTAGGTATTTTAAATTTCATGAAGTAAACATTCAGCTTGTGCCAAAACAAATTTCAGTGGCAGTATTCTGAAGTACAGACATTGTACTGCTTGATCTGTTCTGTTTACAACAGCTGTAAGTTTAAAGCTGCAGCTAAGTGGAAAGCCAAAAGCAAACAGGAAAGCAGTGCTACAGCTGTGCCAACACTATGTACAGTAAATATGAGATAAAATAGCAGTATTGGCAACCTACTTATTGTTTGCATGAGTTCATATGTGCCAGAGAGACACAAAAAGAGACTGTGAGTAAATCAGTGCCCATATTAGTATTAGCAGTAGTAGTGATATTAATATTAATATTAAGAATTAATATACTATTAGCATTAGTTTTAATAAAAGTATTGTATTAGTATTAATATCAAGTATTAATAGTTACATTAATATAAGTAGCAGTATTAGTATTGCATAGTTATTCAGAAAGCTGCTGTCATAGCCACTCTGAGATTTGAAGAAAGTCACCATATAAACAAGGAGAAAAAGCCTGTATGAGTTTCTTTTTTATGCTTCTGCAGAGCTCTGCTGCATCTTAAAATTTCTTTCTCTCTTTTCCTTTTCTGATCATGTCTCTAAGTCAGAAGGTTTAACCATGAAATATTGTTTGAGAAATAAAGGCAACCACCTTGCCAAATAATGAAAGATACTATGACAAAAATGTATTTTGATATTTTTAGTATTCCATTTCATTGATGTATATAGAAAACCTTTGGTGGAAAGTCTATTCACAAAGTATTCTCACTAAACTGAGCTGAATTCTATGCTGTACTTAGTAAAGCTGTAAGTGAATAATACTGCATATGGCTGTCTGTTTCAGTACAAATGTTTCTGGCATTCTGACATTTCTTTTTTACCTTAGGCAGACTGTACATTACATTAATTTTGTTTATATATAAAAAAACATAACACTACTGGTACTAAAATGTGAAAACAAGTTGACACCTCTCCCTATTAACCTCCTACATTGTAATGAACTTTGCTTCACTACATGTTGTAAAATATTTTTTTAAAATATCTTTCTAATAAACTAAAAAAATATTCTATAAATACCAAGCCAATATTTTTAACATTTTCTATGCATCCTAATCCCCTCTAGCCTGGTCATTTTTGAGAAATAATGAACCTTCCTTGGAAAGCGGATCTTTCACTTGTGACACTGAGCCTTACAACTAGCTGGGTTACTTATTTCTACATAATGCCCACTCTCTTGGGCATTGTTTGTTGAATATAGCTTGTGGATGTTGATATTAGGTGACATATTGCTATTATTCCCTTAGTACAATGTTATTGTTTGCGGCTCCAGTAAGTGATAGCTAGTTGCCTAGATCTGATGTTTATATTACAAATGTGAGTACTAAAGGTTCTGTGTGTGTCTGCAAAGTATATCCTTCTGTCAAGGCAAAACCTAGTGTCCTTGCATCAATCTATGCTATATCACTCAGGACTACTTGGGAATACCAAACATGCCCAGCACAGTGGCCTGTTTTAAAAATATCAGTGGGTTAAATAGCCCTATTATAACAGATAGGGTTTATGCTTTGTTAGGCACGTGTCTTCAGATGACATATTATTACTTCAATAAAATCATCTACCTCCCCATTAGTGCATTCAAAGTGTTCCAGTCTAGGCTTCCGATGGGTAGTCGCGTCTTCCTATGCATGTGGGAAAAATGTGTGAGTAGTTGTCCGGATAAAGAAAGTCTTACCCCTTTTATGGACTTTTAAAGACATATACCTTGCCTTTGTAGGAGTTGCATTAATGTTGTTTAGCGCAATTGTCACTATGCCTCCTGTATACTAACATGGAATGGAGGCTAGAGATAGTAGACAATTAGTCTAACTTGCAGAATTGGGTCAGGTGGTAGTGGGACAATAATGTTAACTTTGCCCCAAGTCAAATTCAAAAATGTAGTCTATTCTAACATCATGTATTCTGTTGAGCCATAGCGCAACATATCTCGGTTAGGGAAATACATAAATGATTAAGCTAATCAGCGAAGTGCTCCCCTGCAGCTGATCAAGATGAAAGTCCTCCCTTTGCTCATGTATGCATGCACGATCAAGGAATTTGTATTTGCATATTGTGTTCGTGCTCACTGCATTTTATAGTGGAGTCTGTGAGCTCAAAATGTATTACTTTATGTAGACGTCAAAATCAAGGTGCCCCAGAGAAAGAGCGTTTTTTTTGTTTTGTTTTGTTTTCCTTTTAACATTTTTGTTAATGATTACTTTTTATCCAAGTTGAAGTAACCTCAGAATATATAAATAAGGAGATGTGAGATGAAAAGCCAACACTGGCAGTTCACAAAGCTTCCCCATTCAACAAAGTCTGTAATGATATGCTAATTGGTCTTTTGCACAAAATACATTATTAATTATAGACATGTGTTTCAATTCTTACCATCCATACCCTTGAGTTAGTATATTTCTTCTATTATTTTTGCTACGTTCTGCCTTCACAAGACTCACTTCAAGGTAACTGTAAGATTACTGTTAAGCAGTGCTACATTATAATGTTATTGTTCATTAATCTTGATTGAATGTAAGTTGTATAATTCTGTAAGTGTAAAATTACTGGAGCTTTGCTCCCTGGGCCTGCACTGAAAATGGGTAGTACATAGCAAAGTTGGACTTTCATACTAAACAAATGTCAAATAAAGTATATAAATAATGCCTTAGGAATTGTACATAGAGCTTACCTGCTTCATCAGATATATAGTGTATACTTATTTAGTACATCTGATCACCACACAAGCCATAAGCATTGTCCAGACAGAATGTATGGTGAACTGGTCTAACTCTGCCTGTTTACAAGTATAAGGGTGTCTAATTAGAGGTTGGCCATCCTATGGTACCAGGAACCTTGTACATCACAATGGCAGTTAGAACAGGCTAAGTCATTAAAAGAGGATGTGGGCATATGTAGTACAGCAGAGCATCCTGTCAATGGTATGCAGGAGTTAATTAGGTCACTGGCTGTAGAGCTGTATACCTGCAATATAAAAGAAGTGTCCTAAGTGCACTACAGTATGTTATCACAGGCTGCAACACAGCTCAGACATTAACTAGACTGCTAGATAATATTTGCAAGTGGTTCACCTTCAGCTTTCCTCAAGAAGATCTAATGCCCTTCTTTTATTAGCACAATGAATACTGTATCCAGTGGTAGTAAAGCACAGGGGTAAGACTATGCCCCTGACTGATACATTTTGAAGTTTTTGTTTCATTTAGTACCCTTAATGCATACTGCAGTTTAGAAGAGCTTCTTTTAAAATCAAACCTGGCAGAGTATTATGGAAAAACTAAGACAGATTGCATAAGAGGAATTGCAGCTTCTTCATCTTGTGCAACACATAGTAAAATGCATAAATCACAAAATTCTGTTCAGAAATGATAAATGTACATCCCAAGCTTACTTTTTAATAAGGGTTTTGCCATTGCAGCCAGGCTCTCATAAAAGGGTGTCTGGCCGCATTTAAAATATAGAAGAGATGGCACTGATGCAAAATTCTTTAGCTCAAAGCTCTTCCTCACAGATGGTTCAATCAAAGGTGAAGCTGTTGTATCCAAGGCAGGATAAACCAAAAACAGCTGACTAGGAAAATCCAGAACTTTTTTAATAGTCACAGAATAAAAACAATAAAATAACAAGTATCCAGTAAGCTCTTTCATCTTTAAACTGAAGACTTCTTCAGACTGAATACATTTAGCATCACCAAACATTTATATAATACTTAGTCATGTGATTAAAATAGTTTAGTGCTTTAACCCTTTTGTTTCAGGTAAGCAACAACATCTTCTCTGTTGTTTAATCCTGGTGGATAACAAGCATTAAGTTTAACTTGCCAAAAATATTCTTGCCACCCTAATTCTTCCTTAGCATCAAACTTATTGTCATACCTTGTAACATAATCTACTACAATAAATTTAAAAAGCACTTTGCATTTGGATGAAATATAAAGCTTGCTTAAACCATTTTTGTCATTATCAGCTGATATTGCACATCTGTGCTCATAAATTCTCTTGTAAAACTCTCTGGTAGTTCTACCAATATAAAATGGCTGACAGAGCATACATAGAGCTAAATATACAACAACCTTAGATTTGTGAGTAAATCTGTCTCTGATTTTGATCAACATGTTGTTCACTTTTATTTCTTCTATTCCACTGTACAAACAATTACAAAAATTACAGCTGAGACATTTGAACATCCCTGTTTTTACACTGCTATACAATGGTAAGCTTAAGTTTCTCTGAAAAAAAAATTCTTGAAATTCTTGCCTCTTTTCTATATAAATATAGGCTTGTCGCCAACTGCTTTAGTTATTTCTGAACAACTGATAATTATATTCTAATTTCTTCTGATTATTTGCTTAATCTGTAGTGAAACTATAGTGTCTGCTCCTTGAATAGCCAAACAATGATCGACATTTTTGTTGTTCACCTTCCCATTAACTTCATTTTCCTAATACCGCAAACGTCTTTCAATATATTTTCTACCATCGACACTGAATAACCTCTGTGGATATATCTGTTGCATATGCCCTCACTTTCTTTCAGAAAGTCTCCATCCCTTTTAATGAGCCTATTTACTTGTATAAACTCCCCCTTCACTATATTTTCTTGGTTCTGGTGGGGTACATACTAGAATAATCTAAAAAAAGAATTGTTTTGTATTTCTTTTTTGTATATCTTGCTGATAAGTTTACCATTTTCTTTCGATATCATCACATCTAAATAATTTATACTGGTGTCACTATATTCTGTGGTGTATTCTAACAAAGAACTTAACTATTGATGAGTTTATGAAACTTTTCAAGTGCATCAGTGTTCCCTCTCCACACCAAAAATGCATCATCAATAAAGCGTATATACAAGAGAATGCTGTTCATATATATGCTGTTGAAAATGTGTGCCATTTGCCACCCATGCATAAAAATATTTGCATCCAAGGCAACTTTGTTAGGCAGTGCATTTTATTGTTAAACTCAAAGTAGTTGTAGCTGAGGATTATGTCTATAGCTTCCATAATTAATTGCATAGTATTAGGGGAAAAAAGATTAAAATTAACCAGCTTCCCTATTACTGTGTCCACACACTCCTCATTGGGAATAACTGTGTATAAGGATTTAATATCCAATGTCACTAAAAAGTCTTTTTCACTAACTTCTAAATTTTCTATTTTTGTTAAAAAATCAGATGAGCCTGTTATGTATGAGCTGCCCCTTTCCACCACTTTTTGCAAATGCTTATCAACAAAAATAGCTAAACCTTCAGTTTTGCTGTTTCTGCTTGCCACTATTGGCCTCAGAGGTGGATTATCGAAAAGTCTTTGTGTATCTTCGGCAATGCAAAGATCTTACTAACTTTGGGGCAATCTATACTCAGAAACTTCCTAATATCTTCAGTAATCCTTCTACATCTCTGCCATTCTTCAATAAACATGTCTATGAGTGAAATACATTTTTTACTTCAGTAAATGATACTGGCTTGTAATGTTTGACATCAGACAATAATTCAATCATTTTCTTGTCATACATAGATCTGCCTAACAAAACCAAAGCATTTCCTTTATCAGCTTTAGTTATAATCACATTATTCTTGTTAACAAGATTATAAATAATCTCCCTTTCGTTTTTCGATAAGTTGTAATATCTGTTCAAAGGTTTGTTATTTAACAGTTCAATAATTTGCAGTTCAGATAGAGTTAAAAAAAATTCTAATTCAGTTCTGAGTGGAGGGCTGAAAGTACTTGGTCTGTGGAAAGGATTTGGTTTGTAATTATCAGATCTGAATAAAAGCTTTAAATTAAGCTTTCTAACATAATCCCTTAAACTGTTTATCACATCACATTTGTCAGCTCTTTGTGCTGGAACGGAATTCTATCCTTTACTTAGAATTTTGCAAGTTTCATTGCTGTGAGGCAGAAAACAGAGATTTACAATTTTAAAACAGTTAACATCTGTCTTTCTTATTTTTTCAGGACTTTTTCCTCACATACTTGAAAACGTTGCTAATGGAAATGTCTGGACAGGGCATTTCTGACCTAAACTAGACAAAGACATATTTTACAAAGCATTGATAGTGTTTTGAAGATACTAACATTTGCAGACTGTGCTTCCTGAAGCATAACATTAGGAAATGTTTTTAAATATTACCATTCTTCTAAGCTCTGTCAGTCTAAAGAGAAGAGTTAGTTTACTATGGAAATTGTTCTACTGCCTTTATCCCCTAAAAATAAATGGGAGAATCAGGAAATAGAAACCAGAATGTAGACTGATCTCCAAACCTCACTGAGCCACAAACAAGCAGAAAACAGATGCTAAATTAAACTAACTGTATTGACCAAATGCAATAAATAGCAGTTAAGAGCTTTCATCCTCAGGGGACTTCATCAGAACTGGATATAATCCTTCCCCCTCATCATTTAAATTTTTTTTATATTTAACAGTTTACATATGCTTTTTAAAATGTTTCACTCTGTGTAAGTGAAAGATTACTTAAATAAGTAATGCAAGTCTTCGTTACTTGGACCACAAAGGTTTGCATTAAGGTAGATGTACTAGAAATTTTTCTTCTTGATTGGTAATTAACTATTTAAATGTTTGATGAATCATGTGACCATTTCTTACCCTTATTAAATGATGTGAGGGAAGGTGTACATCCATTTGTAATGAAGTCCCTTGAGGATGAAAGGACTTAACTGGTATTTATTGCATTTGGTCAATAAAGTTATTTTACTTTATTATCTGCTTTCCACTCATTTGTGGCTTGGTGAGGCTTGGAGGTCAGTCTATGTTCTGGTTTCAAGTTTATATACTGCACTGACTGCCCTTTTTTATCAGTATCAGGAAATAGGCTCCTACTGGTAACTGCAAATACAACTAGGAAATTCAGGAAATAGTTGGAAAGATTTATAGATGATAGGTTACTCATTACAGCCTAGTGATGTTTCCAGGTGCTTCTACAGTTGCATCCTACTGATACTTCTAGGCATCTAATGAAACATGCACATAATTGCATTAATAATTTCAAAACCATGCTGCATAGAAGGAATTGAAAGATTTCATCTTAAAGCTTATATAATATATAACATAGCTGCACTGATATCTGACATCTGCCTAGCGCTCCTTAAGAGATATTAATTGCTGCTCATGCACTATTTATTTATATTGTTATAATGTTCATATTTCTTGAGTATCTCACCTTCCAGGTAACACATGCATAATTTCGTAGCCTCACATGAAAGTTTGCATACTGACGAACAAAATGCTGCTAAAAGTATGCATACAGTTTGAGTGGTTATTGAGATATTATAAGCTGTTTACAAAAAAAAATAATATTTACTATGTTTATCATGACTTAGAAAATCCAGTTTAAGCCCTAGAATCTAATGAACAGTACCATTGTAAAGATTTGTTGGTGCTGAACAGTTTGTGATTTACATTTCTTTAGTAAAACTTACTCCAGAGATATGAACATTTGTTTTAAATGTGAGACTATAACTTGATTTTGTGAACAAGAAAAGGATACTATCATTAGTAATTAAGAGTAAAAGTCTCCAGTGCTCCACTAGAATGAATAATTTAAATGTTAAAACACAGCATCAAATGATAGCCAACCTTGTGTTAATGCAAGGAACACTGTTTTGGTAAGCATAGGTAGAATATGCCATGACTAAGCTCTATCACATCATTTGATTGATAACCTATCACTGGCTTAGATAAATTAACTATCTGAGGCTTTATACCTTAGTTTTATAATAATACTATTTTTAAGAAAGGATTAGAAACTTGAAATATGGATTTGAAATTTTCCTTTTAAATGACTGCTTATGTTTATCATTTTTGAAACTTACTGTTAGTTAAACCGAGGACTCTGCCAAATGTATCAATTTTTATAACTGATGACTATGTCTAATAATCTTTCAACAGTAAAAAAAATGCACACAATATTTTTAATGGAGAAAGCTCAAGTCCTGCAAGCAGTCAGTAGGCATAGTTCAGATAAAATCCAAACTAGCAGATGAGTAGCGGCTTTCCTGTAAAGCTTTGAAGGAGAAATTAGTTTATGACTAGAAAATTTAATGTTAATGGTCTCCAAAGGGTATTAGCCTATTTCATAGCAAAAATACTAAGGACTGTTATCAGAAACTGGTACTTAACAATACTTTTCCATTAATAAGTTAAGGAGGATTTGTCATATGACATGGGGGGAAGGTTTGTCATAATGGTTAAGGTCCTCACCTCACAGACATAAGATACAGGGTTTAATTCTGACCTCTGGTTATTGGCTAAGTTTGTAAAAGTCTGTAGACTGATAGACTTGTATTTAGATATAAATCAATGAAGACACTAGAAAAAACTGCATACAAAACAGGTTCCATAAAATGTTCTGTGACTTCCTATTGAAATTTTGGGTTCACTTATGAACTGTTGATGATCTTTTCCTTTGCAGCTCACCACAGTCAAAAAAGGAGAAAAAACAAAAAGCTTGCTGCCTGCTCACCGAATAAAATACATTATTGTGAATGTCAGTGTGACATTAAATTCTTGCACTTAAGCCACTCAGTCAGCAGTGCAGCAATCACCTGCAATTGTGCTGCTGTTGGAACTCACAATACTACATCCTGAAAAACTGAAAGACTGAAAATACAGGGCAAAAACAAATTCAAACTATTTTTTCTACTTTAAACTTGTTTTTTTTTTTTTTTTTTTTGCACGGACCCCTCCTACATTCCCCAGTGTGATGGTCAAGCCCACAATACCCCACTGTCATATATATATATATATATATATATATATATATATATATATATATATATATATATATATATATATATGTCTATATACCAACCACCGTATCTTGAAGAAAACCATGTCACTGTACTTGGTATGCTAGAGACTGCTAAGAACAGGTGATCTTTATCTGGCATAAAAGGCATCCTCCAACACAGTACTGAAGAGTTTACTGCATATCAACAAGTCAAATGTCATCAGAAATATTCAGTCTAGGGATCTATCATCTGCAACATCATCAGAATGGTTTGGAGGGACAGATTCATCTCAAAAAGAAAACCACTGCTCTGAAACAGACTTCCCATTCGTAATAAACAAAGCTTATCAATGTGTACATTCAAGTGCAACTTGGATCTATGGATGAGAAATAGAAAAGTTACCCCAGCACTCCCTCTTGTACTACTAACGGACAGAGACAGCTCCTAAATTCTTTATCCCATGCATAGGTCCCCTTAAATTATCTATGCAATGATCCCTGTTTATTCACATTTGGGGTAATATACAATTATTGACCGTGAGATGGATAAAGCCATTCTAACACCAAGTGGAATAGTTTATTTAAAGCACCAAAAGGAAAACTGGCTAGGCTTAATGTGGCCTGTAGGGGCAGCTAGCCTAGTACTTACTCTTGAACCTATGATGAGGGAATATTTCAAGAAAAGGCAATCTCAGACTTGATATATTCATATCTCTCAACTGTTCAGAATTTTGCAGAATGTCCAGATTTTTGCCTCATATTTTTGGTCTGTTCCTCATAAAACTTGCAGTTTTTTCCAAAATCACTGAAGATTGAAGTCCCTAAATAATAATAAATAATGACAGACATTTGAGTTTCAGACTTTGTATTCTTCAGAAAATACATAATAATGCAAAACCTGTTATTCTAACAACTTTTTTAAGTTTATAGGAGCAATATTTAAAATCTGTCCCTATTTCTGGGCTTTGTCCCCACATTATTTCTTGCTTTGTTTAGATTTATTGGGCTTAGAGGTTGAGAGGTATGTGTCTGTCTGGATTTTTGGTCAATCACATTCTGGAATTCAGTGTGGTGAATATTTACAATTTAATTATTGTCTACCATAACAAGTGATAACATCAATTGAGTAAATTTTCATAAAGGCTGATCACATTTACACTAAAATGAAATAAATAGAAATGCTGAAATGTCTACTCCTAGAGTAAGCTAACTGCAGTAATGATATAGAAAATTCATTGAGTGGTATGAAATATTCTCTTAAGGGAGATAAAAATGAAACTAAATGTCTACTGAAGCCCAATTCTTAGCTAATGAATAAAGTGGCATAACAGGAAAGCAGATACTTGATGGAGTAAATGAAAATGTAGAAAGCACCGACATTGTAAACTTTCTTACAGCATGCTACCTAAAACAGTAACGTTAAAAAGAAACTATCATACAGAACAGAAAGAGGAAAATATGGTGATAAGAAAATCTCATTACTCAAAGCTAATTCAACTTCAAGATGGATACTAGTAAAATGTATTTCTTATCTAGATAAGGAACTGAAACTGAGACAAGACTGGTAAGAGTTTTCAATTCAAGTGGGTAACAATTTGCGGGTCTATATTAAAATCGTGAAAGCCCTAGTCACCGAATACGAAAACACCGATACATATTCTGTGAACCACGAATACACCAAACGCCCTAAACCGCAAAATTCAAAAACTCGAACTGCCATAGTTGTGACACCCCACTGCCTGCTACATACTACCTATCCCCAACAAACTAAATAAACCACATACATACACTAACCAAAACCCTACTTCTAACCCTAAACTAAACCCTACTTCTAACCCTACACTAAATCTTGCAAATACCACCATGTATGCACTTACCTTAACCCACACACTAACCCTAAGGTCTGTAACTATCGTACACTTACCTTAAGAAGCTATACCCAAACAAACTAAATAATCCACACACATACACCCAACAAAACCCTACTTCTAACCCTACACTAAATCTCACATACATTACCATCTATGCACTTAACTTCACCCGCACCCTAACCCTAAGGTCCGTAACTATTGCACACTTACCATACAGAGCTATACTGCAGAAGGGCCAACCATGACGATTCGACATTTCTGATTTCGCGATTCAGGACGATCGATGTTTTCGCAGTTTGATGAAGATGTGTCGGTGTTTACGTATTCGGGTAAGTACACCTACGAGCTTCTAATATAGACCCCAGTTTACTAAGATCTGAAAAATGATTATGCCACTAAAATGATGATGAAAATAAGAGGATGTTGTTCACTAAAGAAAAATCTCAAACAAAACAGTGTTAAAATCATATTTTATACCCATCCAAACTAAAAATATTGCTACCAACAGGTCCAAGGATCTTTAATACACTAATATAGGATATAAACTATGAACAAAATAACCAACTGACATCAAAGAATGAGAATATGGTCTAGAGTTATACAGCAATAGTAAAACATTTAATGAAAAAAAAACTGAATCACTGTAATGTCAAACAAATCCAAGGCAAGCGCCTCTACTATAACTGATAAATAAGTAAAACATTTCCAGTGAATACGCTAGTTAAGAATGTCTTACTTTAATGTAATTTCTATGGTGAGATCTTAAACAAAGGTAAATACATGTTTCTTTTGATACTTGGATTTAAAAGCAATGAACAAAAAACAGTGTCTGTATAAATAGAAAAAAAAAGATAAGCCAGTCTAAATCAAATTGATACATTGCATTTCTCTGAGCTAAATTTAGACTAAGATGTTAAAAAAATCTAACTTTAAGCTTTTTACATACTTGACATATTTATTTTATAGGTATAATTGATGTTTTGTAGTAATTGTAGAAGAGAACAATATTGCTTATTAAATTTAAGACCCTAAGAAAAGAAAAAAATAAATTACTTATAAGATCCATAACCCTACCATATTGGTATACTGGATGACTTAAAGAAGAATGTATTTGATATTATATGATATACAAGATTTCTAATCATCATGAAACATAATACATGTCGATAGTCAATGGATGTCAAGCAAAGCTAATAGTCAGTAGACAGGAACATCTTTAATTTAACCTGTAAATGATTATTTTAAATGGAATATTCTGAATGAAAGAAATAAAAAGAAAAAAAAACATCAAGCAATTTAACACTACATAACACTAAATAAGATAAAACACAATCAGAAAACTGAAAGACATGCTACAAAACAGAAAATATTTAGCATTAACTGATGATGATTTGTGAGAAAGATTTAGCATTTTTATTACATTGTAAAATACTAATCTCTTACTCCATCATTTAAAATCTCACTCTCTCTCTCTCTCTCCTTGTATCTATAAATAAATATCTCTCTCTCTCTGTCTATGTATATATCTATGAGTTTACCTGATTTTAATGAAAACACCCAAAGCTGAATGCAAAAAACATCGACCACATCTTGTCAAACACACATAAGTCAACACCAAACTATACATGCACTGAGAAACAGCTTTGGTACATGCAATTTCAAACTTAAAAAAAAAAAAAGTAAAACAGTATTTTTTGCATGGAAATACATCCTCCTGCACCCACATGTACGGAGCTGTGCCTCCCAATCCTCCATTAATTATATATACTAACTCCAAGATTACACTATCTCTAGAAAAAGGGAATGTCCCCCTATTCGGCGATTGTTGATCTCACACACTTGTTTATCAACTGCCTAGTTGACCATCTGCAGTAGGCTAGATGGTTTTCAGCCTTACCCATACTCAATATTTTCACTAATACCAATAAACACAGACACACACACACACACACACATAAATCTATATATCTATATATATATATATATATATATATATATATATATATATATATATATATATATATATATATATATATATATATATATATATATATATATATATATGTATGTATATGTGTGTGTGTGTATGTATACATATTTCCTTGATTAGAATGTGATAATTGGTGGGTAAATGAGAAGGGGAAAGTTTGGAAGATAATAGAAGAAATAAAGAAATGTTTACTATTTTACTTACTATTCAAAAAAAAAAAGTAATGTGAATGCTTCATTAGATAGCAGAGAAATAACATACACAGAAATTAAAATGTGCTATAAACATACACAGAATATTTTCTTTTATTTGCATTTACATGTTCCTATACTGACTAAACATATTTTCATGTACCAGTAACTTAAAAGACTATGCAAAATAAAATAACAAAACAGTCAGTAAGAAACTATGAAATAAACTAAGAGGTGAATATAAGGAAAGAAGAAAATTGGAAAGAGGAAAAAGAAAGAGAAGAAAAAAGATGAGATGAAAATAGAAGACTATCTAGGAGATGGACTAATATGAGAGCAATGGATTAGGCCATAGCGAAGCCAAGAGATAGTATAATGATAAAATAGATGAAGACAGTAAAATCTTTCCCTTTTAATGGCACCAGTGCTGTATGACTCTCTACAGTTTTCATACATAAGATGAGAGAAATGAAGTAGATGAAAGAAGACCATGCATAGAATGAGCAAGAGATAAGAGAATGGAAGAAGGGCAGGGAGAGAATGAAATGGAAGAAGGAAAAAGAAAGTGAAATGAGATGGAAAAGGAGAACATAAAAAAGAAAATAGAGAGGTGAAAGAAGTGAAAGAAAGAGGCATGTAAAGAAATGGAGGAAAGAGGCATATTTACTCGATAGATATAATTGATAAGTGGAAATATGTAACATTGTGAGAGAACACTATTGCTAATTAAAGACATTGGGCCGGATTCATGAAGGCTTGCACGGAGTCTAAGAGTAGAGTAAGACTCCATGCAGCCAACATGTCCACCGAGCGATCCAGGAAGAGCCGGCAGGGGCGTGTAAGAGAGCACCTTAAACGACTCCTACATGGACAGGGCTAGGATATGCAAATTACCTCATTTGCTGCCGAAAGCTATGCAAATGAGGTAAATTTGTGATCCAGGAAACCCTAAACTGTCCGAGTAAGAGTAGTGTTATTTGCAGAAATGTACTCAGTTGGCAATTGAGTACCGTTCCGCAAATAGCAAAATGGAGCCATGACAGCTCCAAATAAAGGATGCATTCAGTTGAGGAAGCATGCCAATGGCCAAATACAAGGCCATTGGCATGTAAACATATTGCAAATTAATAAAATCAATAATTTTTTTTCCACGATCTCCGATGTTTAAGCATAGCGCAGCGCTGCACAAACATACGGCACTTTAAAAAGCAGAAAATAACACAAAAACAGGCAAAAATAGGCATTTAAATAAAAAATGTAATTTGCCATGCAGGAGAATGGCAGGCTGAAGACAACATGGCCAGTGAGTAGGGGTTGCTATGGGGGGAAGCCAAATCCCAGAGATGTAACCAAGCATTAGTAGGCAATCCTATGCAAATGCTGGTAAGGATAGTGAATCCCAATTTTACAAGGCATATGAGCCAAGTCTGTGGAGTGTAAGAGTAGGATAAGGGGAGTATCAGCGTAGAAGATAGGTGACATCATGAGGGGGGTATGTATGAAAGACTGTAAGCTCATTGAAGCAGAGTGGCATGTGTTCGCTGTCAGTCAGTCATCACTGGAAGAGGCGTGTCAACAGGTATCCTAGCTAAAGGCAAGAAATTGAAGGTGTATGCCATGGATAACACTAAAGTTCCTTGTACAAATGCCTACAACGTGTTTGCATGCGTGTGCACGCGTGTGCACCTGCGTGTGCACGTTTAAGCCTGAGTAAGCAAGAGTTACATTGTGGAAACCCATGTAAGCCCATGTAAGCATGTGTGCGTGCGTGTGAGCTGGTGTGCGTGAGTTGGCACTCGTGTGCGTGTGTTGGCACTCGTTTGTGCTTGTTTGCACGGCGCTGCCCCCTGTGGTAACAGAAAAGGGAAAAGGAAGGAAAACAATTAGTAGGAAGTTAATTAAGGAGAACTAGCAGAGCTAGCAGGTGAAAACAATCAGAATCAGTCAATTACACAGGCAGTTCAGTAGCTCAGCCCAGCCCAGCACTTAAAACTCTGCAAACAACATTCCACCATGTTTTTCTCAGCGACACTGCAACACTGCAGTATACTAAGAGAAGTGAAAACTTAAAAAGCTCTACTGAGACAAAAAAATGTTAGGGGCTGCCATTGCTATTATAAGGTGACACATATGCAACATGCTGAGGGTGGTGACAATGCAAATGCTGCTGAGCAACCCACAGTGAGGAGACGGAGAAGACTTTACAGGCCCAGGGTAACCTACCAAGGGCTACATGAGTTGGAGACCTCATGCAGCAAATTGTTGAGCTGTGCAGGCCACGCCTCACACACAGAACCAGTGGAAACCAAGGTATGTGTTGGCCTAAGAATACTAGCAACAGGTACCTTCCAGAGACCAACTGGTGATATGATGGGCATTTCACAGGCATCAGCATCCCGGGTACTGCACCAGTTCCTGAATGCCATGTCAGCACATGTCGGTGAACAGGTATATTTCCCCAATTCCCATGAGGTATTGGCCAGCAATATGCATCTCTTCCAGCAAATAGCGGAATACCCTGAGGTAGTGGGTGCAATAGACTGCACGCACATATGCATCAAAGCACCAGCCGGTGAGCGGGGTAGGGTCTACTACAACCGCAAGGGCTTCCCCTCCATCAACTGGCAGGTCGTGTGTGATGCCCAGGGCATAATATTGAATGTGTGTGCTGGCTGCCCTGGAAGCTACCACGATTCCTATATCTGGCATCTGATGCAGCTGTACCAGACATTTGCCAGTGGTGACATCCCTCATGGTCACCTAGTGGGGGATGCTGGATACGCACTGGAGCCATGGCTGATGACACCCATCAGAAATGCACACAAACCTGAACAGGAATGCCATAATGAGGCACACGCACAAACACGAAATGTAATCGAGCGTGTGTTTGGGCTGCTCAAGTCACGGTTCCAGTGCCTGGACACATCTGGTGGAGCCTTGCAGTACTCAGCAACTACATGTACCCAAATTGTCATGGCTGTGCTACATAACATGATCCTGCAAAAACAGCTGCAGCAGGAGCAGCATAGGTTTGGGCCAAACAGCCCCCCACCATTGCCAAGGCCATCACAGGCAGAGTGTGACTCGGAGCAGGAACGACCTGAGCCTGCCGCAGTAGGCAGAAGGAGGTGTGCCCAGTATGCCTTGGCCTTGGCAAAGAGGCAACGCATAGCACATACACTGGCTCAGTAGAAACTCCAGAAATTATACCTCTCCCTGACTCGCACATATAGTAAAAGGGATGCCTAACTTGACAATACCCGTTAGCAAACATGTACAGGGAGTGTACTATGTGCATCCGACATAGGCAGCCCTGCAGCACCACCTGAGGCATGATTGCCATGTTTTAAGAAATATAAAGCAGTGCTAAACAGCCTTTACCACTATTTAGTATATGTAAACAAAATTGCACGCACTAACTAGTACAACTCTGGGCACTGTTGAGCAATATTGGGCAACATTCAGCAGTGTTCGTTAACATTGAGCAATGTTGGCCAAGTCCGGCTAAAGTTGGCCATAGTTGAGCAAAACCAGATAAACATGCCCATATTTGCTCTACTGGTCTTTAAGAAATCCGGTCTGCCCAGTATGAAAATAAAAAGCAGTGACAGTCCTCGAACCCCGGATACTGTGCACTATAGTCACAGTACTGAGCCACTAAACCATGACAGCATTTCGCTGGTCAGACTGTATGAAGAAATGTTGATAAACCTATGCAAAGTGTCCTACAGAAACCCTGCAGGCACAGCATAATCCATGTAGATTTATGACACAAAGGTGAGCCCTGCAGTAAAAATACAATGCGATTTTCAACTCACATATATAGTATAAATGTAAATATTGGGCGTGCTCACCCACAACAACAAATGTAGTGGACTTCAGACAGCAACATACTCAAAGGTCACACTGGGCATACTCACACACTTGAATAAATGAGGCAAATGTCAGGCAACAACATATTGAAAGGTCAAACTGGGCATGCTCACACACTTAGGCCATGTCTGAGTACAGCAGTGGGCCACACATATCTGCCAGTTGCATGTCTTAACCCAGGAACCTCTCACTATTCATAAATCCTGCCCTGTGCACACAGTTCTATTAAAACAGACACAAATATAATATATTGGAACCCTGTCATAATCAAATATGTACTACAGATACTTAGGTTGTTCACAGAAAGTGGAAAGGCATAGAAGATAAAAAACCTGCAATCAGTAACAGCAATAAACAATGTGCACTCCAAACATTATCCAATCCAGATTATGGAAAAAGAATCTGGGAAGGAGTCCATACGGAACCATGACGCTTCCTTCAGCTATGTCATACATAGCAATGTATACCCATATATGTCCTGAGTCAGTGCCAACTGTAAATGACTGACAATGCCAATATCCTGTCAGACAGGCCCATACACACATACCCACCCCCCACTGACAAAAGGCCCTAACACCTTACCAATAGATATCACATGTAGAATGGTTAAACACCTCCTTCTAAAGCTGAAAACACGGCATCAATGGAATTACAGTGTTTCCCCATATGTGTCATACGTGAACTGCAGAACAAACGGACCCTGCACCTGAACAGTCTGTTGAGCCTCACCCTCTCTACAGGATATGAAACTGTTGAATGGGTTACAGCAACACCTGGCACACTACACAAGTGCTGGTGCACAACAGACCATGGGATCTATAGTGTTATAAGCCTATGAAGTCAGATCTGCAAGGTCATGTAGTCCATCATGACTGAAGTCATAAACAGAGCTATTGGAAGCATACTAACACACAACACTACCGACCTTGATTTGGTCATGGGTAGACCATGGTTCCCAAACCTGCTAGACTGTTTACAAGGCAGTCACCCAGGACATACATCAATGAAATGACCTACACACATGCCACATAGACCTTGAATAGGCCTTTTCCAACATCCTAGACACATGCGGTATCCACAACATCAACAACCTGTGCATAGATATGTATTGTCATCTGATGGATTGCCAACTGGGACACAGATACATCACACAAGGTAAGAATTGTGGAGTCCTGTTCAAGCTGGTAACACTTGCTGTTCCCCCATGGCTCAGTCCCGTGATTGCATAAGACAAAGTGGACACACATTACCATGTGTAGTCTGATGATGTCAGCATCCTACAAATATAGCAGTGGAAATGAAAACCCCCAGTAAAGCATATAGCGCATCATGTTAATTTGTACTTCAGTAGTATCAAAACATAGTTAGGTAGGGGGTTGAAGCCTACAATTGCTGAGTGTGTTTGTGTGTGATTTCCTTTGAGAGGAGTGCCCATTTTGGAGACTAGGAAACTACCTGAAAGGTGGTATATTCATCTTTGGCAAGTCTGATGATGTCAGCATCCTACAAATATAGCAGTGGAAATGAACCCCCCCCCCCGTAAAGCATATAGCACGTTGTGGTAATGCGTACTTTACTAGTATCATAGGTTTATAGGTTTGTACTAAGCTAACTACCCTTGCGGGCCATTTTAAGCTTAGCCAATTATCCCTTGGCACCTTGTGTTTGTAAAGCAAACACCTCAACCATTAGGCCACCCTTTGAATCCTGCAATTGCTGAGTGTTTGTGTGTGATTTCTTTTGAGAGGAGTGCCCTTTTTGGAGACTAGGAAACCACCTGAAAGGTGGTATATTCATCTTTGGCAAGTCTGATGATGTCAGCATCCTACAAATATAGCAGTGGAAATGAAAACACCCAGTATAGCATATAGAGTGTCATGTTAATGTGTACTTCACTAGCATCAGAACATACCTTAGGTATGGGTTTGAATCCTGCAATTGCTGAGTGTGTGTGTGTGACACTGTTGGTTAATGTGTTGTGGGTTTTGCTTTTACTACTGTATGACATATCAGTATAATAATTGTATGTGCATTGCACACTTCAGGTATCTGTGTGGCATATACGTATATGTACAAGTGACCTCAATAAGTTCATAGGTGTGAAGCCTGCTGTCTGCATGAATACATCTGTTACCTTTGACAGATTGTGTTGCTGCTTTTCAGACCTTAGGTCACACATGTATGTTTGTGACATGGCCAGCCACTGTAGTGATCTGTGGCCTAGGTCAGCTGTGTCACACACACCCATGACAGTTTCCATAGAATAGTGTGAGTGAGGGTTCATGCCTGGGATATATGTCAGACATGTTCAAACACAACAAAGTGTCTGTCAATTATGGGCAGTCATTATATGTGTACAACAACTGTGTGGATATGCATACAGACACCTTATTGCTTATGTGATACACCGAGGGACATCAGAATACCTTTGGAAATGTGAATACCAAAGGACAGATGACATAACACTTGGCTGTGTGTACACATTGGTACCTGTTCCACATGTTGGGGGCTACTACCTATGTGGTACTGTTGGGATGCTATGTTTAGTAAATGTGGATGACTATGCTATAGTTGGCTTATAGCTTTATAGCATGGGTTGGACAACAGGTACCTGTCTGTATGATACCCTTGAGGAGGATGTGTCACATCCGGAGAATGCATTGCAGGCCACTGTACGCATTTCCAGATGTGGACAGACATATCCCTAGTGTATTTGCTTGTACCAAAGAGGGCTATAAGCCAAACAGGAGTGGTCCCAGGAATGTGTGGCGGTCAATACCACTGGTTACTGGTATAGTATAGTACCGGAAGGATCCAAATGCTACTGAGTTTCCTACATCTGTGTGTCAGTTGTCAAGACATCATCTAATGATTGGTTATAGTCAGGCTGTTGAGGTTGTATATACTACCAGAATGCAAACCAATGACAGATAGTAACAGTATCACACACAGCCAAGTGTCAAACCATGTCATACACACACGTGTACCCAGGTTAAAGCATATGTGTAGTAAAATGCATACTGGCCACCAATAGAAACTATGAAGTGTTAACACTGTGTAATACAGGGCATGTCACCCTTCTCATGTGTCCACTATGCACGTACATGCAGACAGTGCACCTCCACCATGTTCAGAAATGTACAGCTGCAAACTGTACTGCACACATCACACACATACTGTCCACTCACCAACACATGCTGGCAAAACTACACACATCAGCTAAGTGGCACATGGGCAGACAATACATATTTGGAAGTAACACTGGTGTAAACAACACTACAGTGATAATCATAGCTTTAATGCATCATGCCTGTTCAGATATACCTACAAGGATATCATTACACTCCACTGTTGACAACATGCTAACACTGATACACTGCTATAAAGTCATCCTGTGCATCAGCACCATGTTAGCCTGTTCCTGCATCAATGTGACCGATGACAGGAGGTGGCACAGTATCGTCTTATGCACAGGGTGTGTTGTTGGTTTGCCAGATCCCGACATTGACCCATCCAATCGACATGTGTGTGTGTGTGTGTGTGTGTGTGTGTGTGTGTGTGTGTGTGTGTGTGTGTGTGTGTGTGTGTGTGTGTGTGTGTGTGTGTGAGGGACAACAGTACAGCATGGGTCAATGTTAATGTAATGTGTATGTGTATGTGTATGTGTTAGCCCTATGTGTTTGGTTTATGTGTGTGTGTCTGCATGCACACAGTTCCACCATGTGGCTGCCATATACAGGAGGTTGTGGGACAGCCACAGACTGTACCTGCCAGGATGTACAGATCACCGTCTCAGGCCATGGCCACAGTACCTGTGCCTGGCAGGGGTGCCATGGACAGTATCGGGTACTAAGCCAGACTGTGTACTATCATCAGAGGCAGAGGGATGTCGACTGGACCATGTCCCTGCTGGGACTGGCCAGAGGCACATGCAGGTGGTCTTCTATGATGGTCAATTTACAGCCCAGCCACAACATTGCTGGGGCTGGTACTGCCACTACGGGAGTAGCTGTGACTTGTGTGTCATCCATGATGACTGCCAGCTGATGATGTTGTTGGCTTATGTCCACGTCGATGTCTCAGCCACCCTGCAGTATCCTGGCACATGGACATGACATTGTGGAGGACATCTAATGTCTCCCCCCAACGTCTATCAATGACCTTGGTGTAGTTACGGATGGCACCGGCAAGGTCACGGATACTGTCATTGATAGCGGTGTTATGGGCACTCTGCACCCTTAGTCCCTGTCTGGTGTACCGTTCCATACGTGCTTGTGCCTGCATTACAGCCTGGAACATACCTGAGGTTGTAAGACCTATGGGGGCACGTATGCCAGGGGCATTATGACCAGTGGTACTCCCATGAGAACCCCTGGACATCTGCCTATGTGGTACCATTCCAGGAATCTGGCTATGGTTGCTGTGAGGGGATGCATGTGCCATAGATACCACACTATCCTGGTCAATGCCTACTGTATGCTGTCCCTCAGCTAAGGCCATTGGTGATGAGGGATGTATTGGCAGTATGAATGTGCGCATAGATGGGGTGGAAAGCTGTGTACTGTCGATTGGCGGACCTACAACAGACCCTGTCAAACCTGCCAGTGCCACAACACATGTATCATCATTTCCACTATTTGCGGCAGTGTCTTCAGTTTCCCTGCTGCACTCAACCAACACAACCTCAGCACCTGTGAGAGGAAGACAGGAAACACACTTTACAATCTGTACATGGTGTTAGCACACATGCACACATGCACACATGAACACATGAACACATGCACACATGAACACATGCACACATGAACACATGCCCACATGAACACATACACACATGAACACATGCACACATGCACACATGCACACATGCACGCATGAACACATGAACACATGAACACATGAACACATGCACACATGAACACATGAACACAAATACACTACTCATTGAAGTAGACACACACACACACACACACACACACACACACACACACACACACACACACACACACACACCAACAGCAATCCAGAACATACTCATTACTGGTTGATGGTGGAGTATAGTATCACAAGCCAAAGAGTCCTATTACACGTGTCAGCATGCAGGATGTGTGTTGCTCTAAAGCATGCAGTGCAAGTGCAGAGGGTCCTTGTTAATAACAGTATACATGTCTTTGATGCATGTGTGTTGTTCAATGATTGGCCTCACCCTGGAACACAATGTGTAGATGGACACAACATTGCTGTGCAAGTATTACATGCTTTTCAATGTCCTGTGCACAATCACTCACAGGTATACATACCATGGCTGCATGCACACAACTGTCAGGTGTATAGCAATGAATGGTATGTGTAGTACTGTAGTTACTGTAACTGGATGTAGTGTAGTACCATGAGCTATCATCAGGCAGCATCATGTGGTCACTCAAGGACACTAATGTGTGCCACACTGGCAACTATCTTGCTGTACCTGAACTGCAGCAATGTGGCTACATTAACCATTTCACAGGCACTTGTTACATGGGTATGTAAGGTGTTCAGTAGGGAGCATTGCCTAACATGAATGTGTTGTGTGTTGAAGAGTGTTGCACCGCCCCATGATAGGCCTCTACCCCTCAGGTATAGTATGTGTGCTGTGTGGATGACATTTGGGATACTGGAGTCTGACCTTACAACAGGTGTCTAAATACGCCATGTGTATCATATTAACACGTACTGCATATGACAAAGTGGTTTATGTTGTGTGCATGTGTATTGACTCTGCCTATACAATGTCCACTACAGTGTACCACAATTGTTTGGAATGCTTTGTGTATTGCATGTGTTTGAGGCAGCTACTCATGTTACTGGGATGTACATAGTCTGACAGAAAACATGCAGAGCATGCATTATGTGTAGGTGTTATACATGTATATATGACCTACAACTCACCTATGACATGTACATATTATTTGCCATATCAAATGTAAAACACTCACCAGCATGGGTCTGCTGTCTTGCTGTCACACCAGAGGGACTTACAAGTATTTGAGACAGTTTGTCAGTGTCAACAACTATGGCATTGCTGCTGTGAGTTTGCAATCGTACAGTAGTACAACGGTTGACAGTCACAGGCATACAGATTATGTTCCAGATTATCAGTATTGCACAGCACCAGGCTCCACAACTTCTAAATACACAGTACACATCTGACATATGCATGTTCTAACAATTGAGCTAACAGTAGTCTACAGATATGCCATCCCACCTGCACACTCTAAGTCAATATGCTGGGTGACTCCAGCCTCCATGATGACACATGTCTGTTGTAGTGGTGGGCCAGGTGACACCACGCTGAGGAGCAGCTCTTCCACTCTGGTGAGGGCCTGATGTGATGCTGCACCACCACCTGTGGCAAGCTGTTGTCTGCGGACATCAGAGGCATGCTGCCGGACATGTCAAATTAAATCACTGCAGTGATGGCATGCCTGCTCATAAGTCCGGTTATGCATGCCTACATGATTAACCTGATGGACAACATCTTGCCACAGTGCAGTGCACTCATGCTGGTCCTGGCTGGTTCTGCAGAACAGCAGGGCGTGATGTGACACTAGGTTGTTTAGGATAACTTCCTCCTCTTCAGGGGAATAAGCAGGGTTGCAGTGGTGAGACATGTCCCTGGAAGACAAGAAAACAATAATTGTCAGCAAGTCATGTGGCACACTTAACATTCTACAGTACAGATATCAATGAAATGCCATATATAACAACCTATTGCCTGTCAGTAGATACACACTTTTAATACCACATATCAGTGCTCAGCCCACAACTGCCTGACAGTGCCTGGCACATTCTATATATTAAACCATGTTCTGCACAGCAACAAAGTGAAACCAGTATGTAAGACTATACAACAGTACATGGCACACTGTATGTGACACAATGCACCACCTAGCCACAGGAGGTATATATGAAGCTAATGCATACAGAAAAATGTCATCCATTGAAATGATTGTGAAGTACAGTTACAGTACTACCAGTACACCAGACTACTTGTTGATAGCAAACCCCTACATAACATATGTGCACATTCATCAATATATGTGTTATACTGCTGTACTACACTATACATGTTGCTACACATGCACTTATATCCTGTAACACACATATGGCCGAGGCCATGTTACAGGCATACCCACACACACATCAGACATACCTACAAGACACAAAGGTATGGCAACCCTGATGAGCTTTACCTGTGTACCATACAGTACTGTGTGTCAGCACTTACAAAACTTTATGCCTGAGGTGTGTAATGTGTGAGGAGTACAGGTAGCAAACAAAACAGTGTTTCCAAGCAATGTGGATATACACCATACTGTGCTGTTCAGGCCTACAGCTTCAGGCAGTACTACAGTTCATACGGGATTTATATTCACTAGCGTTAACAATCAATAAGCATACATGTACTGTTTTAGCCTACAATGGCACACTCCAGTCAACACCATGGGACTATGTCACACCGTATGCCATACTGCTTTTCCTGCCTAGCAATGGCATACATATCTTCTGTGGGGATCATAGATAGAACACTACATACCATGATATGAACAGTTTCCCACTAGGCTATCACACATATACACAACATTGACACATTCACCTACACATTCACCATCACACTCAGTCAACCTCACATAGCAATTAATGCAACATGTACATGCGTGTGTGTATCGGGTCCTAGGTAGCTAATAGGCTATTAGCTGTAGGGCCTATAGAAGCCTAGTCATATGGTGCCCTGACCTTCGACACCCATGTCATTTAAGTTCATGTGCAGAGCCACAGAGGTGATTCCTGGGTTGTATTTCCTATCTCACATCCATTCATCATGATTATTCATGATGACTGCTAATGAGGACCTTTCTTTGCTATTGATAGGTAGTTAGTTCCAGAGTATGGTATGTGTCTGAGATGAGAATGTACCACTCCAGCGTGTTCTGCTTTCTGACATTACAAGGTTGAGATCAGTAAAGTGTGCAGCTTGTAGGGATTTTGATCTGTTTACATGGAGCATGTCCAACACCTGTGGGTTTGGCATAGCTTTGTATGTTAGGCAGAGGCTGCCTTTGGGTAGGTGATATGCAACACAGTGTAGCTGTGGCTTTGTAAGACAGTCTGCATAGGGCATCTGTTTGAGTCTGGTAATACTCTTTGTGAGGTATGTGGCTGCCATCTACAGTTGCTGTAGATGTCTTCTGAGGTACATACCACAAGGACCATTGTACTCTATGATGGGTTTTATGACTGATGAGTAGGGTGGAACACTGACCTCCTTTTCCATGGATGACACACCTTTTCTGATGACATGTGGACCATACACAGTTTACATGACTAGTGTGGCACTGTGCTTGTCAAAAGGGACATTATTGTTCACCTGTGTCCCATGGTCACTTCTCACACTTTCAGTGTGGAGTTGACTACCACCTATGTGGTAGTTCATGGGTACATGGTTTCTAACAAAAGGGATGGCAATACATGTACAACATTGAGCTTGAGTGCACATATGGACATACATTGGTGTACAGCTAGATCTGCATATAGGAACATATACAGTCCACCTTTCATGGTGGGAATATCATTTATGCAAAGGTTGCGAGGGATACAGTTGTGTAATACTATTGCACAGTCTTGTGCAGCATGCATTGAAGGTATTCACAGCCCATGTATCTTTAGCAGGACTCCCTGTCTGGAAGACTGAAAACCTAACAAATCATACCCACAGCATTTAAACAGCACATGTCATATACCAGCACTGTATGCTGTCTTGTTTACCACACACTACAACCTACATAACAATATGCACATAACAACCTTCACCAACATATATATGTCCACTCTTCACAAACAGTTGCAGTATGTCCCTTGCTCTATGCACATGTACAGATGCTGATATATCTGACACATATATATCTCTCCATATGTGTGTGCCATACACACACATGGTCCACACTGTTGTAAGTCCATACACCTCACGGATGAACTGTTGGGCCTTGCTACAACATGAACAGTTGGCACATGTGTGCACACAGTAATATTACAGGAAGTATATATAGCTGCAAATGCTACCTTACTATACTAGCCTGGTACAGCAGTTGACAATGCTAAGCTACACATGATATGACTATCATGCATGTCTTACTCTGTCACATCCAAGTTTATGTAGCTATTTGCACTACTCCCACAAACAGCCATTATACACAGTACTGTACAGACCATAGATAACATGATCAGATGTCTGGCATTTAATGCTGAGCTACATTTCTCACAGTTATGTCCCACTGCACACAGCTACACACTAATTTGTTCATGGCAGTAGTTATGCATGGCATCAGTGCATACATACCAACTGCTGCCACATATGCATGTTTCAAATTATGTACAGTACTCTTCATAAACATCTACTACTTGCCGGTAACTACATATCTGTTACATACCTGTTTGTGATTTGCAGGTCCGTCTGTGTGCAAACCTATAAACTTTGTTTACAGTCTCTTTTGAATGTCTTCAGTTATGGATGTTTTAACTTATATTTCCTTTGGTTATTAATTAAGTTTTTTTTTTACTTAATTAATATTTTAGTTTTTTAATTTAGTCATATATTACTTTACTTATTTTTTTATGTATTTTTTTTTCATCTCCAGGATGTAGCTTGACTACAAGTCATGCAATGTAATGATTGCATGTGGGGATAGCTAGTACAGTCTGCTTTTATAGCTATATGCGCATGTGCATGTGATGCCCTCTGCACCAATTGGTGCCCAGAATTTGGTAAATGCATACAGCCTGCTGTGTGGTAATTGCAGTACACACTGTCATAGCAACCCACTGCTATAAATTGCTAGATTATGTAGGTGTAGCCCTTTCAGATTTCCAGAGTGGGGCCCATGCTTGTTTGCTGTGGACACTGTTGTTCCATTCAGAAGGTTGATATACTTCTTGTATCTGAAGCTAGGTTTATAGCCAGTGATGTACATGTTGTACTCAGACCTGACTGTTGCCACTTCCAGTACGGACATATCAGTGTAGAGTTTAACTCACCCCTACAAATGTTTACACAAGATATATGTGAGTATGTAGTTTCTTTTCTGCTTATATGACTAACTGCCATACAGAAGTAGTTATTGCAGTGTATTATTTCGGCACATTAACTGTTTGTGAACTGTTATACTGTGAATATTAATGTACTCACTTCTGCAGGGTTTGTGCTTTTTATTTTTGACATTAGCACAGGATTCTCAAGAGAACTGGACTATTCCAGTACTGAGTATGCCTACCTACATCCTTGGTAGACCCTGAACACACAAGTATACTGTAAATTTGGGGGGGGGGTGCAGACATACAGAGAGCATTATGTATTATTGTGTGAATGTTATCTTACTGGACTTAAAGGGTCGGTGTGTACCTGTTAGTTTACTAAGGCAGGTGGTCTGTCTGCATAGTTCCCAACTGTGAACTGATCCAGATGGTAGCTGGATGTTAGCCTGTTATTCATTGTCTGTGCAACCCACCGGTGTTTACAGCACTGGTACAATGAAATGTTACAGTCAGTTGCTACCAGTACATGGCTACATCCTTTGGTATGTCTGTGTTGTACTCCAACAGAAGGATATCCTTGTGGAAGTCCTCCCAAATCTATTTGCAGAGTGTGTAACAGCTGTGAAGATGATATGCCTGTGTGTTTGTGCCTCTGTCAGGCCTATGAAACACTCAGATACATACTTGCATGGAGTCTGGGATAGGTAGTTGAAAGTGAGGTACACCTTCCAAATAATATGGACAGTAAGTGTAGACTTGAATGAAGCAGTGCATATGGATTAGTACACCTTTTATGAAGTACAAGCGGTGTTTACTGTTATTATTGTCATTATTCATTGTGTAATGCCCCACCTTTCTGCCTAACATCAGTACTTTTCAGAGGGATTCAGAGGGGCACTGCTAATATATGTCTCACACTCAGGGACATCCCTGAAAAGTAGTCATATTTGGGAAGTATGGCCTCCACCCTATTCAGATACACCAGTGTTTGTCCTCCTATGATACTGTGTGGGGGTTGTAAAGTGCTTCTGTAACATTATTTGCTGCAAGAATGGCTGCTTCTCTCATCACAGTCCTGTAATGCAATTCCACAACAATTGCTGGTAAAGATCCACAGAACAAGCTTTGTGTTATGGCCATCATATTTTTCCTTTACATTCACTCATTGTAATGCATGATATATTAATTTCAGCACCAAGTTATTGCAAATCTGCTGTGGCTTAGTGGTTCTTCATGCAGTCTAGTGTGTCCAAGGTCTGGAGTTCGAGTTCGACTGACAGATGTGTTTTATTTTGCTGCTGAGCAGAACAAGGGCCCTGACGTACAGAGTGACTAAGGCACTTTTAAGCAGTTTTAAGCGGGTTTGCGTGGGTTGGCGTGATGCTTAGCTATGCTTAGCTAAGCACACACAAGCGCACACTCGCGCACCCCCGCTTACTACTGCTTAAAAGTGCTTACTGCCGCTAACCCCCGCGCTAATTTCTTTGAAAGAAAAGAAAATGTGGAGATAGGGAAGTGGTGAAAAAGGGGGCACAAAGAGGGAAAGACAGTTGGGAAACCAGCTCGGGATGTGCAGGATGGGTGTAGGGAAGGTCCATAGCTGCCCATTTCTTTACCAGCAACAGCTGTGCATTTTGCAGAAATTTGGAATGAAATTTGAAACCTTCCACCCCTGAGAGAGGGGTGAGGACAACAATGTACGTTGTACTGCCATTTATAATTATCAGTTTACATGTCCTGCAGACATGTGTGCAAGATGGGCAGCTATGTATGAGCTGTAGTTTTTTTGTGGGAACAGCTTGCCCTTTTTTTTTTTTTTCAGGTGAGAGTGGAATGTGAGGTAGGGGAAGTAGGTATGTTGTGGGAGGTAGGTTGGGGAGGTAAACAGACAAGACAAAAAAGATGCATAAAGGGGTGGAATATGACACATAAGGTGGGTAAACACAATTGACGGGGAAGGATGTTTGGAAATCGCAAGCCCATGAGCCCACAGATGGTAACAGTGGAACTGAGATCCCCACCCATGGGCAGTCACCACTGCACCTTCACAGACCCGAGGGTGGATGTGCTGGGGGCTGCATAGGAGGGGCAGACTCACCTGTGAGTTGCGCCACTCTTGCCTCGACCTGGCGTAGAGGATCAGCAACTGTGCGCTCGATCTCCCTATGCATCACAACCCGGACCATTTTTTTCAGGTGAGAGTGGAATGTGAGGTAGGGGAAGTAGGTATGTTGTGGGAGGTAGGTTGGTGAGGTAAACAGACAAGACAAAAAAGATGCATAAAGGGGTGGAATATGACACATAAGGTGGGTAAACACAATTGACGGGGAAGGATGTTTGGAAATCGCAAGCCCATGAGCCCACAGATGGTAACAGTGGAACTGAGATTCCCACCGATGGGCAGTCACCACTGCACCTTCACAGACCCGAGGGTGGATGTGCTGGGGGCTGCATAGGAGGGGCAGACTCACCTGTGAGTTGCGCCACTCTTGCCTCGACCTGGCGTAGAGGATCAGCAACTGTGCGCTCGATCTCCCTATGCATCACAGCCCGGACCATTCGGACGGTGATGGGTGGCCCTCCTCCGACCACGCTTGCAGTGGGGGGCGAGCCCCATCCCCTGCAGCACTTCCACCCGAAGGTGGCACAGGGCCACCGGAGGAGGAGATCCCGGGCTGGGCACTGAACATGCTCGTGCCAGGTGCCATCGCCAAGTGAGGTGGGAGAGGAGGGTCTGCTGGGACCGGCCTTCCCATACTTTCTATGTTTAGCAGGATTTAATGACAATATAGGTTAGTAACAGACAACAGCATTCCAAATTAGTTGTAACAGCATGCAGTGGTATTCCCATTAACCCAACACACAGGCATTCCAGCAGTTGAACAGCAAGCATAACACATGCATATTTAGAACATCAATGGACATTCCAACAGCATGCAGGATTGATTGGTGGCAGCAGGCCACCATGGTTTTGGTATGTGAACAGGGCGCATGCATCAAAGTACATGCAAATATTTATAAACCAACAGGATATATGTCCGAACAATGTTTTTGAGATTACACATACCCATTGAGTTGTGGAATGACATTTTTATGAACATAAAGTAGGGTTGAAAAAAATCCATTAACAACTTGTATACACTTATAACTGTATTCTACATTCCTACTGACAGCAGGTATATATCCCCTACATGTATTATTACACTAGGCAGTGTCCATGAAATTGTGAATTGGGTTTTGATAGTTGTTCATATACCTGACCTGTATCTGACATACAAACTGTTTCAGATGCAGATGTCACTGCTACATGTTTATGTATTTCATTTATATTCATATATCAACATATCTGGCTGTCTTCAGGTGACATTTTCAGCTACATTTAAACAGACCCCTACATTTCTAGCAGCACATTGACATTTCTGAGGATCACATTCACAAGCTACTCATGTGCCAGATTAACCTGTACATACTAGCCATGAACCAACAGTTGAGGAATGTATATATGCTTAAGGGCTACTGGCATTCCCTTCATCCACTTTATATGGACCTGCCCAATTGTGGATTGACAGCTTTTAATACAACTGTACTATCTTCATACTGCAAGGTTATTACAACATATCAAAGAAAGTGACACAGACACAGTCCAGGCATTCTACTTTATTAATTACATTACACACTTTTGCAGTGGCTCTCTCATTCATTTCATATTTTGATGCATGCAGAATACTTTTATTCCAAACCTATTATACCTTTATTAATGGGTTACAACACTTTTTCACACTCTCTCACTTAATTTATGTTAGAATACATGCAGAGACTTTATTCATGGCTTATTAGACCTTTATTGATGGGTTACAACACTCTTTTTCAGGCTTTCCTCACTTCTTTTATATAATAATACACGCAGAAGAATTACTAACCTGCCTGGTGGCGCAGCCTTAGCAGCTTATCTGCATAGGCTTGCTGATTCGCGGCACGAACACCTGCAGCTGTAATGTAAATAAAGGGATATTGAGACATACCTATCCATAATATAGACTACAACAGCATTCCTTACATACTTCATTCCATGGCTACCTACTCAGTAGTGGGGCATTTGGCATTTGACGGGCCTCCTGGATCCATCAGGTCAGTTGGTCCTGCTTCCATCTCTTCAGGTCTGAATGGTGTTGATGGACCTGCTCACCATTCCTTGGGATGCCGGTGGCACTGGTGAGGTCATGAGCTAACCTGTTCCAAGCCTCCGCTTTAAACTTCGTACCTTGAAACTGGCCCTGCAGGAGTCTACACTCATGACAATGGACTAGGAGCCAAACCATGTATTTGGACTCCTCAATGCCCCACCTCTGTGCTGTAAAGCAATTTTTCTCTCCAGCTCCGGACATTCTGACTGCAAATGGGTACCACAGTCAGTTAATGCAAGTATTCCCGCCTATGCCTCATTTCCCACACTTATTTGTGATTGGTCGTTTTGTAAAATTCTCGGCTAACAGCAAACCTGCTTAGCAATGATTAAACTTCCATTCATAAGTATATGTATGTTAACAGTGCATGTTTCTGCAAAGCTGTCATGGCATGGTGGTTTAGTACTTTGACTATGGTGCACAGTGTCCTGGGTTCGAGCCTTGTCATTGCTTTTTATTTTACTACTGTCCAGACAGGCTAGGGGGTGTGGCTGTGTTTAGGCAACTTTGCTCAACTTTGCTCTATGTTGCCTGACGTTGCTCAACATTGCCCGGAGCTAGGTTAAGCGTCGCTTAGCTATGGGCACCTATATTGCACTGGGTAAAGCGCTGCATAACTATGGGCAACTATATTGCGCTGGGCTAAGCGCTGCTTAACTATGGGCAACTATATTGCGCTGCGTAAAGCGCTGCTTAGCTATGGGCAATTATATGTCAAGTTCCTTCTTATATTTATATATGTATACATTTTGTTCACTGATACATAGGCCATTTCTATGATTTTTACTAAAAGTTTATTCATATTGGTCAGGTATTATTTCATATACTCATTTAAAACATATAATAGAAAGGGGTGTCGGGGAACTAGAACCGTGAATGCCTTCTCTTTGTGTGTAGGCTCTACCACTATGCTATTTGGCTTAGTTTGCATAAACATTTCTTATTATGCTCTTCAGTGTCGAAATTGCTAACTGTAGCTAAGCAATGGGCACACCTGCGCAAACATGTGTAAATACGGGCAGTTATATCGGGCATTATTAGAATTAAGTTAAAGGTTTTACATTTTGCAACTGTACTGGGGGTTTACAATGTGAGGGAGTGTGGTGTTGGGTATGTAGACATTTGAGCGGACTCGCTCATGTGTGTTGACATTGCACAACTCAGACATTTGCAGGGGTGTAGACCTTTGGACTGCTCGGCAGTCGGACGTGCCCCCTGCATTCCTGCATGGTCCATGTTAGACCTGGAGTGGAGTCAGCATGCCCTCATGAATATGCATGGCACGCTGATGTCATACCGTTCAACTGCAGTTTCCGAGTAAGACTTATTTAGTCTTACTCGGAGGTTTTGTGAATCCAAGGGATTACCTCAGTTTGGTCTATATGATATAAGATAGCACTCTGAAATATATCCACAATTTATCTCTCTATATGCTTCTTTGATAATAATGAGATAATTGTAATATATCTATTCATTTTCTTTAAATAGATTGTGTTGCAAGTCAAACACAGATTTGAACACATTTTAGTTTGTCATTTAAATTCACTACAATTCTATTTGTTTTGTTAACTGGAGGTTGGTCAGCCACTTCCTGGGCCCCATGGCCAAAATTTCACAACAACAACAACTTGTTAAATACAAGCTATTTCAAGATAATTATTTCATGCACATTACAAACATGCTTAATTATGTATTACAATTCAGTCTATTAAGAAGTAATAATGAAAGGGAAATAGAAAGGAAATATAAACCTGAATCAGTATATATTTAGTTGAGCAAAAGCATTTAAAGTTTGAAGAGAAGAAATGCAGATAATAGATTATGGGGAGAAAGTTTATAAGTTAAGGAAACATGTTAAAATAAATAGAATACTAACAAAAGGACACTCGACCAGAGGAATAAAGTTAAGCACTTTCATTCTTTTTATTCAGAACTTCTTAAGAAAAATGACAGAGTAAACCCACCACCTTATATATCACAATCATCATGACATCACTTTTGGTTTCTGTAGCTAACCAATATAAATCTAAAATCTCATTCCTTAACATAATTTTTTTTCTGAACTATAAAAATATTGATTATATTAATATGTATAAAAATTACTTAACAGTACATGTCCCCTAAAAATTAACATATCTTAACTTCTGACAGATATTTTCTCTTTCAAGCATGGGGCAACATCTACCCTCAAAAAAATTGCCATTTTAATTCTAGAAATTCCATATAATTATTGACTGACCCTACAAACAAGAATTATCTGCTAACTCCACTACAAAGAAGAAAAACTTCCTAAAATCCTTACACTGCAAAACATGTTTAGCTAATGTGTTGGCATGATCTTTCTTTTTAATAACCAAGAGATGCTTCTTACTCTATCTATTAACCTTCGAGTGGTTTTCCCAATATAGAAATGGTCACAGTAAGAACAAACAGCTAAATAAATAAGGCCATCATTTGACAATTAAACCTACCTTTAGAAATTAACAGAACATTTAAATGTTTAAAATAATAACTATAGGCTGCCATCATAAACCTACATTGTAGACATTTATAACAGGGAAAGTGCGTAATTTTTGTCTTCACTCGTCTTTTTGATAGTTAGAAATGAATGCTCAAGAAGTTGTTTTACATTTTTAGTCTTTTTGTAAATAAATCTCAGTTTAACATCCAAAATATTAACTCAAATCTTGATTTCCCATGATTATTTTCCAATTATCATCTATCACCTTCTTAATCTATAACCTATCTCTGCTCATGGGAAGGGGAAAAGAACACTTCAATACCTCTGTCTGAGAATGTCCTTGACTTTGTTCATTATGTATTAATGTTAATGTTATTATATATTATTTGTTAATTATGTTAATTATGTTATGTTAATTATGTATTACAATTCAGTCTATTAAGAAGTAATAATGAAAGGGAACTATAAAAGAAATATAAACTTGAATCAGTATATATTTAGGTGAGGCAAAGCATTTAAAGTTTGAAGAGAAGAAATGCAGATAATAGATTATTATGGAGAAAGTTTATAAGTTAAGGAAATGTTAAAATAAATAGACTTGGGAATAGTTAATAAAGGAAAGTTAAATGTGTACAGTATTTACAACAGAGACATCTTCAGGTAATATGTTTAGGTTACGTGGAGTAAAGTTATTACAGGTTGTAGGTAAATAAGAGATATGATACCTTACATCTCAAAACTATCTGTTTTTTGCTCTTTGATTGTAAGTTTTCCTTCAGTTTTGTCTTGAATAGTGAGAGGTTATGTCAGTAATTTTTAAAGGCAAACCAAGATTTGCTCGAAAAACTTTTGTTGTGGGTAATTCATCTGAGTGTATGTGATTAGACGAGAAATTATAGGTTTCAGGATGAGGTTAGAATAATTGGTTAATTATAGCTTAACTGTTTATATTTATATATTCAGTTTAAATCTGTCATTACAACTAAAATATACATTTATAAGACAAAATATGAAAAGCCATATCAAATCACATGCTTTCAATGATCAAAATCTAAAGTAAAGAATGAATACATTTTGGAAAGAATTGTTGAATATTGTGACACCCAAAGAGCTGTATTTGAAAATATTGTTTATTAATGGCTAGAAGAGAGGTACATTTTTAAATTCTTAAATCACATTAGTTAAATGTAATAATTTTACATGGAACTCATTTTTACATGAAACTCATCAGTTCATTATATTAATCAATTAATCTTTTATCTTCAGAAAAAGAAGTGTTTCTATCTTATAGAAGAATACTATAGTAATATCCTGAATTACTTATACATATGAGCATGATAAATGAATATTGGCAACGGAAATCACAGAATATCAAAATAAAGTATTAACTTTCATAAACCTGTACTAGATGTCAGAATTTGGTGTAAAAATTGCTAAACATTACTTCAATCTCTTATTGAACAATATAAAAGTAATTTTGATGCTAGGTGTTTTCTGCTGGTTCCTATTGCGAAATCGAACATTGAGAACGTCAAATACCGGAAGGCCAAACTTGGTAGTTCGAAGAGTGAGACTGTTGAAGCCACGAAAACCTGAATTCTTTCCCAGGGAAAGAATTTGGTTGGCCATTTCTGTGGCTTCGGCATTTTCGGACTGGGTCAAGGTAAGTGTACGAACAGGTAGTGACATACTTTAGGGTTAGGGTGCGGGTCAGGTAAGCGTGCGATAGTGACAGACTTTATGGTTAGGGCGCGGGTCAGGTAAGTGTGTGGTAGTGACAGACTTCTGGGTTAGGGCATGGGTCAGGTAAGTGTGCAGTAGTGACAGACTTTAGGGTTAGGGCTGGGTTAAGGATAGTGCATAGATAGTGGTGTATGTTACGTTTAGTGTAGGTTTTGAAGGTGATTGGTGTGATCGTGTTATGTGTGTGTTTTTTGGAACAGCAATTTTTTTCCCTGGGAAAAAATTTGCTGTTTTGAAGGTTTGATGTTGTCCAAATTTGATCTTCCAAGTTCGAACTTATGGTGGACATTTTGGAAGTTCGATTTCGTGATATAGACCCGTTTTCTGCATTTATATAATTATAGGATAATCCAACAATAGTGCAATGAGCCTAAACTATCAACCTCAGCTAAATCATTAAAACTGAACATAATATTACTCAAAATAATGTCAGCCAAATTATAATGTAGTTCAGTTCAGCCAGAAACCGAGAGATCATATGTTCAAGAAAAATACATGCGCTTGTTATATAGATCACAGCTAAGTACCACATACCTTTGACCTTCAGGCCTGTGAGCATCTGCAACCAGGAATGGTAGCTAATCCTACTACGGTTATCCCTTGTTGCACACTGCAGCTATCATTTTCTCTACTCCTTCAGGACTTGTTGGCAAAAATGTACTCAGCATGTACATTTTGTAAATAATGACCATGGTGCTCATCTTTAAGAGTATTATTTCAATTTACGTATAAAACCAAAATATGTGTAATATATATATATATATATATATATATATATATATATATATATATATATATATATATATACATATTGGATAAATGGTCATGTACTGCTGCAAATTCAGTTTGGATTTATGTTATGATTGTTCATGTTTTGTTGAAAATTTAAGTTACATTCTTAGTTATGAATGTTTTGGTGTCTTTGACTTCTTTGTCCAGGTTGTGGCTTGAAAAGGTTTACAGAGCACTTCTCTTACCCAGTTAACAAATGTAACAGATAAGATAGATGTTTATTTTTCAACATTTACACATTACTCATATGCTGTTAGAAAACAAACAATAATGGATGTCATATTTGTTTTAAATGAATTTTGCTCTAAACTATAATTCTTCAAACTAATATCCTGTCATTTAATAGATCATAATACTTTGATTATGACATTTGCTGTAAAATATAACACATTGGCCATAATCAATACAATTCCATCAGCAGGTGAGTTTGAAGAATGTCTCAAACTAGTGACAGAAAATTGTGTAGAATTAACTCCTTCACATCTATAACACCATTTAAATGTTTCCATTTAAAACCCATAGCTCCTTATGGTATCCTGGAAATTCTTTGAAATTTCTTCATTAAGAAACTAACTTGTTAATTAATAATAGACAGTATAATAAAGGGAAAGGTGTCAATAATAAAAAAAAAAAAGACAGTGAGATTGTTAGATGTCCTGCAGAATCATCCAGAATCATCATTATCTTCATCAACCCCCATTTTCCCTCCTTTGACATGGAATCTGTGTGCTGTGTCAGATGTCACCACCTCTGTCAATTCAGTGCCACACACCTATCCTCTTCAACAGTCATGCCTGACTGTCATAGTTATTCTCTTACAATATCCATCTAGCGCTTTGCTGGATATCCTCATTTCCTCTTGATTTCTTCCTGTCTTTCCCAAATATCCTTTTCCTAATCATCTTCTACTTTCATGCACATGTGCTCAAATCATTGTATCTATTCTGTTTGACCTTCAATGCAAGTGGAGTTGCTTTAGCTTCTGTACTGATGTCATAATTTGTTTGTACCACGATGTTTATTTTACCACCCATCAAAGGCATTTCATCTCCATCACCTATACCTTCCTCATATGCTGTGCCTTCAATGCCAGGTTCCTGTAACATGCACAAGTGCTGATCACATCACTGCTTTTTATGCCTTACTTTGCAGCTATTTATCATTTTTCAGTCTCATATTACCTATCACACTCTTTGACAGTTGGCTGCATTCCCCCTAATTCTAGCTTTGACCTCTATTTCATACTTCCTTTCTCCGCATCTACCCTTTTCAGATACACGTTAACTTGTTCCACTATTTTTCTCTTCTATCTCAGTTTTCACCCTCTTCTATTTTCTCATATTTGCTCCCATGACTGCTGTCCTTTCTGTTCTATTCCACGTGTCTTTAGTTTTGCATTTCATTCACCTATCATTTGATGAAGTTCCTGTTGTCTGCTTATAATGCCACATTATCTGCATACAGCAGCTTTACTGATTTGTCTCCTCAGACCTGTTTGCTAATGTAGTCCATTACCAGTATGAACAGCTGTGGGCTCAGAGCTGAACCTTGATGCATAGCCACTCCAACTAGGAAGCCCATTGTGAGTCTGAACACTGTTTACCTGCATCACTTAGTCCTTGTACATAGCCTAAGCTAATTCTACCACTGTTAACAGGACATCAGACCATCACCAGACTGGGCATAGTAGCATTCTTGGGACCTTGTCATATGCCTTCTCCGAGTTTAGGAATAACCACTTAGTCTCACCCCATCTCTAGCTTCTTCTTTACAATCTGCCTCACTGTAAAAATCAGGTCTGTCGTGCTGCATCTGGACCTGAATCCTAAATGTTGATCTTCTGCTTGTATATTCATTTGTAAATCACCTCCTCCAGCACTTTCATGCAGTGTGATAGGGGGCTGATACTTTATTCCGCCCACAGCTGTGAATATCTCCTTTATTCCTGTACACTGTCATGAGAATACCTATTCACCAGTCACCTATGGTGCACCTTTCTCTCTATACTGCTACGAGTACCCTCAGGAGCCATTCTCATCCAACATGTTAATCATATTTGCCACAAATTCGTCTGAGCCAGTTGCTTTCCCAGTCTTTATTTTCCTTAGTGCTGTTCTTACTTATCCTGGAGTGGGCTCTTCTTCTTCTTTCATGTGAAGATATTAATCAATGTCTGTTACTTGTTATTCATATTTTTATAATTGACATAGTTTCATGTTATCAAAGGATGTGTTATGCAATGCCATGATGGGAAACACAAAATGGCATTACCACTGTCCATGTATAATTCTCTATACTTTAAATATTGCTACTTGTTCGCTAGTAATTATAAAGCTATGCAACATTTCTTATATGCATTACTGTTTCTAAAGTCAAGTGACTTGAATATATTGAATAGCATCAAATGAAACCTTAGATAATATTGAAGAAAAGTGTTACTGATATTTGCACTGTAAGGTGTATACTTTGAGTGGTAGTCACTGCTATTTATACTGCTAATTATAGAAATAAACTGATTTTTATACCAACATAAATATCTCAGGAAACAGACATTTACAAAGGAATTTCTTTTTTTTTTTTTTTTTTTTTTTTATATGAAAGATCAAGCCTGGGGAACAAAATGATGTCACACTATATGTCTAAGTTCAACAGTTTCCAAGATATGAAAATTTGGTTCTGAAACGTTAGAGAAAAATATAATTCTGTATCTGTGTGCATTTTGTATATTACACTGCTAATTTAAGGACTCGGTGCACTTACTTCAGTGATATTAATGGTTTCTTATTGATAACATTACTATGTTTACCTCTCTAATAATTACTGTTACGGAGACATTTAAATTTGTTTGGTGTCAGGTTATTTATTTTATTTATTTGTTGCGATTTGTTTACAGGTAAGTAAGCTTTTTCTGCTGACCCTTTTTGGCCACAGACTGGACTCATACATCAGTAAAAAAAACATCAATTTACAATAATAAACAAAGGAAAGTAGAGTTGCAGTACTGATAACTAAGCAATTGGTGATGGACTAAGACATGTTAGTAAACTACTAGAAAGCAGTATATAGAACAATTGCTTGTAAGACCATACATATATACAATTGTTACATACAGAAATACAAATTGCATATAGAATTTTAATCTACAAATATAGACCATCAGTGAATATGCAAATATATAACAAAAGTGCATATATAAATATAAAGACCAGCAGTGAGTGACACTTGAATATGGGGATAACAGTAGCATTAACTGTTGTCGCAATAGCAATTGTAAGTAGATTTTTTTATGCTTGTCTTTAAAGTCTTTAATGATTTCATTGTTTCTGACTTTGGTAGACAGGTGGTTTCAGGTTGTAGGTCCCAGTTATAGGTTCATAGGTTCATAGGTTGGTACTAGGCTATCAGCCCTAGGGCCTATACAAGCCTAGCCATAACAATTCCCTGGTTATTTCTTCCCACACTATTTATTTCCCTGGACCCCTGTCTAGCAGGGTGACTGACGTGATCCCCGGGGTGAATTTCCTTTCTCCCATCCAATCTTCAAGGTTCCTTTTGAAGAGGGCCAAAGAGACACTCTGCTTGACATGAATGGGCAATCTATTCCAGTGTCTGGGGAGTCTCTGGGTCAGGAACCTATCCCTTCAGCATGTTTTGTTTATTGTGATGACAAGGTTTAGATCCCTGGAGCGTGTGGCTCTGAGGGATTGGGATTTCTTTAAGTGTAGCATGTCTAACAGTTTTGGGTTTGACATGGCCTTGTATGTTAAGCAGAGATCACCTCTGAGCAGTCTTCAGAAAGTTCCTTCTCCTATAGCTGTTTTTGAATCACGTGTGAGGAGGAGAAAATAGTTATTCCCAGAACTACAAAGTTCATAAGTCTTAGTTTGAAATAGTAGTTTGACTTCAAAAGAGAGAGTCAGTAGTTCTAGTGAGATCATACATTGAAAATGATACAAACGTAATATAACTGGACAAATGTAATATAACTGGTAAAAAGGAAAAGCCATTATAATATCTGAATGGAGGCAGGAAAAGTTGCATGACGAAAGAGTAAACTTCCTGGGGTATTTTCTCCAAAGATAAAGAAGGGAGGAGAGCAGGGCATTGATTCGTAACACCATTTGACAGAATTTTGAAGGAAATTAACAAAATTAAAAGTAAATAGGAAGAAGGTTAGTAACTGTACCCAAGAGTGAGGACTGAACATTATTTCAAGATATGAATAGGTATGTCTTCAAAGAAAAGACAACTGAGAAGCAGAATGGTCTTCAGAAGCAGGCTATACACAACAAATCCACTGAATCTTTCATGAACACCAGAAATAGCGGGGACACAGAAATACATTTATAAGGAAGGGGCAGAGTTTGACTGCCTGATTTATAAATGTGCATAGCAGACACAAGTCATTTATTTATGCTGGCACTGTAGATGTGTGAAGGTATGCATGTATAAGACAAACCAAAAGGAAGCTATGAGGGAGGCTATGAGGATCAACTTTCACATTTTATCTTGCCGTATATAACAGAAGCTCATGGGTGGAACTGCACCATAATGTATATGCTTCATTTAAAGGTGAGGTTACAGTGTATGAGATTACAATGTAATCCAAACCTAATGGGTCATGCATATTAGAAGCTAGGTAGATGGCAGCATAAACCAGATGTAATAAGCCCTCAGTATCAGAAACAGATAAGATGGGACAGCGATGGATGTATAATGCACAGAACACAAAAAGACAGGCTTCTTAAGCAACTTTCTGATGTCACAATCATGATTAACAAGCTTTGGTTAAGAACCTCTAATTCCTGTTTATTTCTTAGCTCTTCAAAGGGACACTTTACTTCTGCACATTATCTCTGTGATAGCACTGTGTTTTATGGCATTCAAAGCTGTAAAACATGTTGTGCCCTTATTCATTTTTATGTAAGGGTAGTACATGGAGCAGATAAACCACCATGCACCATGAAGAGTTGTGATCAGGTGTGTCCAATCATATCTCTTGTTATGTTTTCACAATATGGATGTCAACACTCAGTGGTCGAGTTCTGCTTCACTCTGCTGTCAAGGTAAATTTCTTTACATCCGTATTTCCAAAATACCCAAAACCACAATCAGCGTACTTGTTAACCTCAAAAGAAAAATAAAATAAATGCTGCACCCAAACACAACAGAGTCTTTAATTACACAAAGTTTTGAGTGTTTTCGTTCCAACTGAAAAGGAACTTCATCAAGAATTTGGTGAAAGGTCAACTGCTCAGACTTAGTAAATTAGTTTCTAATGACACCAACTTCCAAGTTGAAATGATCAAACTTTGTAAAATGTTTAAAAGCATGAGCTACCCACATGGCATGTTGGATGATATTAATAGTTTTGTGATAGAGTATAGAAATTCTCAATATGTCTCCATTATATGACAACTTGGATTCATGGTGGGTCAGAATAAATACAATGATAAAAGTCCAGATAACTCGTCACATGTGTTGGTCCTGCAATACAGCAAAGACATCTATGCTTTGAAAAGTTCTATCAAAGGACACTTAAGTACTGTTTTTGGATGCCTTGAGTTAACCAACCAGATGGGACAACAACCTAGATTTGTTTTTTAAAAATAACAAAAATTTCAAAACCATCCTAGAAGCAGGTAAGAGTTATGACAATGTTTCTACCAAAGGTTGGGGCATGAAGCAGTACAGAACCTGCAAACAGTGTCGATTTATTTTTGATGGCAGTAGTTTTTCTGTGGAAGGTTTTCCTAGATGGATTACAGTCATGGGCAGATTTGACTGCAATACTAAGGGTGTTGTATATATACATACCCCTCAACTCTCCAGATTTTTGCAGAATGTCCAGATTTTTGGCTCATATTTCTGGTCTGTTCCTCATAAAATTTGTGGATTTCTGGCAAATCACTGCAATGATCTGAGGATTGACGTCACTAAATAATGACACACATTTGCATTTCAGATCTCAAATCCTTCAGAAAATGTATGTTTAAACAAACCCTGTTACTCTAGCAACATTCTCAGTTTATAAGAGCAAAATTTAAAATATGTCCCTATTTTTGGGCATTTGTCCCTCCATTTTGTTGGGTTTTGTCCAGATTTCTTGCTCTAAGAGGTTGAGAGGTATGTATATATAGCCTTCTGTTTATTGTGGCCAGCATTCTATGTAGGAAAGACTATTGAACCTTTGTGGACAAGAATCTATCAGCATACGTATGCAATTGTTAAAGCCAACTCTTGTAATGCCCTTTACAAGCATTCTTTGGTGTGCAAGGATTTTAGGAACTTTGGCTTTACCATTTTAGAAAAGATGGAATTCCCAGAAAGAGCTGGTGATTGGGAAACCTTTGTTGAGAAGAGGGAGCTTCACTGGCAGCTTTTATTAAATGCCACAATGCCCCACCAGGTATTAATGAAGTAATATCTATCAAGTCTATTTTGAATATTAAGTCAAACTGCCTGTCAAAGGACTTACTTTTCTAAAATGTTTTTAAATAGTTTAATTGATCATATAAGCTATTTTCCATGTTTACTGTTTACTAATTTTTACAGCATCTGCTATTATGTTTTTTATACAACATTTACTTTTATGTTTAATTGTGTTGGTGTCTAGTATGTATATATATTTGATCCAGGAAGTTTGGGAACAGTAGTTGATTTTTTAATGTGTTTATACCTTTAAATTTTTGCCAGTGTTTTTTGGTGCTTTTTTTCAGTGTATAAAAAGAAGGAATTAGAGAGCGCATTGTTTCTGATGAAGTTCCTTTTCAGCTGGAATGAAAGTGCTCAAAACTTTGTGTAATTAAAGACTCTGTTGTGTTCTAGTGCGGTGTTTTTTTTATTTTACATCCATATTTCAAACAAATAATTGGGGTATGACCACAGTCCCAGTCATAATTTTGGATGCAGGTAGTTATGAGTATCAAAATACCAAACAGCACCATAAACTGTATGTAATGAAGATTTTGATTTTGTACTACAGTGCTTCCGCCAGAGCAGGCAATTATAACATGCATCCCATCTTGGACAATTTGTTACTACACTAGGCTGGTTGCCACATAAAAAAAGGTCCAGAAAATGGCGTATTTGAAAGAAGATGCCATCAAAAATACTGCATGTTTTAGTGTTCTTCCAAGTTTCCTTTCATAGCTGGACTAATCAGAATATGATTGTGTGAACATGTGACAGCTGCCTAAACATACAAATTAGTAACCAAGGTTCCTTAGGCAGTATTTGTAGAATATTTACATCAGTGTGATATACAAAGTGATACTGCATATATACCCCTCTCCACCACTTCCTCTCAAAAATCTGTTCAAAAGACTAATACTTCTGTTTGGGAAAACAAATTCTTTATGAGACAATCCGGCTCAGTTCAAGTACTCTGAATGTCTGCATCAAACAATACACAATCCAGTCTTGTCTCCTTTTGCATTAATGGAAGTGCATTGTGACCTAGTTTACCAAGAAAGCAAGCAGTGCACAAAGACGGAGAACTACCATATGAAAGTATGCACTACAAAGAACAAGGTATCATCCTTACAGGATGGTTAATTACTTCCTGTAGTTATATTCTAGCACCTGTGCAGAAGGAACTTGTTACAGAGGTTAACCAGCAGGTATTCTGTTACTGATTCTCCAGTTTATGTAGTTTCTGCAGCAACCATGTGAAGACTGTGAACCGAGCTTTCATCTTACACATTTTACAGTCACTCAAGAGTTATTTAAGAACAGTCCAATGTCTTGTCAACACAATGCAGGTAGTAAAAATATGTTTGTATAAAATTTCTTAAATAGATTCTGAGCCAGAACTTCACTTTCCTGTAGATAAAAATATTATTAGTCACTCCATTTTGCCTTGTTTTTGAATAATTTGACTAAAATACAATATAGTCAGATGCAAGTCATTTTCAATAGTGAGCGGCAGTTTTGTAAGCAGACTAATAAACTAAAACCCATCTGAAATCTAATATTCAGTGAATGAATTGTTTAAATTAATTCATGAAGCATAACTCATATTCATGCAACCATTTTTTTAGTAAATCTCAGTTATGTATTTCCCAGTATTGTTTGCTCTCCCTTTGATATTCAGTTTCATAAGCTAGCACAGCAGGCTGTTTAAGATTTAATATATTCTCTTCACATCGCATCAATACCTTCTAAACTAGGAACTTGGTGCTTCATGACTGTGCAAATTATTTTGTTTTTCTAGCTGTTATTTGCTTTCACACTGACAATGACCTGTTTACCAGGATGTCATTCTTTTTTTAGATTCTGTTTGTCCCTGGAGAATTCTCTATAATGACTTACTTTAAAGTTATGTTTGACTGGAATTCTGACTCATTACCTTGGGATGCCAAACTGCAAATGGCTTTAGATCAGTGTAAACTTCTTCTTCTTCATCAATTATATAAAGTATACTTTCAGGTTAAAAGTCATTACTTGATTTGTTATTGTCATTTGGAAGTCCTTTACAAATATATGCATGTCTTGCATAAAAAGAAATGACATGCATGTCATAGAGTTGGCATTGTATCCATCTCTGAATGATTCTCTTACGACAACAGTACGCTCCCTACATGGTTAGCAGTTTTGTACTCACCAGTAATCAGAAGCATAGCTAGAGTGGGGTGAGAGGTGCAATTGCCCTGGGTGCAAAGTGTTGGGAGAGTGCAACTGGCCAAACATTATACTGTCTATTTATTTATTTACTTTTTTTTGTACTTCATGGAAATGCTATCTGGGGGGGGGGGGGGCACTGGAATTGGCACATGGTGCTGCTTGAGCCTGCTATGCCTTTGCCAGTAATGTATCTATATTATGAGGGGATCTGGTCTATTTACCCACAAACCATGATACATTTTACAAAAAAAATACAAATAAATAATTAAATATAAAAAATTCAGGTAATTCCTTTTATGTTTTCATTTCTGTCTTAATGCCGACATATAACGTGAATGAGGTGTTACACTTAGAATATATTTCTTATCGAGCCATTGTTGTATTAGGCTGATAATTATGGATCTGACTTGCACCAAGATTAAAGGTAAAATATGTGGTACCAGTTCATAAATAACCTCTGCCTGGATGCATCAAACTACTGTAATAATAAGGCTGTACAAAGTGCAATATGTGAAAAAAATGCTGCTGGAATGAGTCTGCTGCACAGAAGGCTGGGATCCCTGCTGAGCCTGGCAAAGTTCAGAGTCCTGTCCTCCACAACTCACACAAAACCAGGCAGCAGGTACTGATTGGCTCATACTTCTTCCTTCTATAGGTCTTGTCCTTTCAAAAAAACAAGCATGCCAGCCATAGGCCTCTTCACCTGAAGACCAGCTTCACAGCATCTGTATCCTCTCAGCTTTTATATTCTGATAACAACCATCCAAGAGGCATGAGTCTGACATAACAATTAAATAGCATGTTAAAGGGCAGTTGTAGTACTATAAAAAAGGCAATAAAGCAGTAACCTTGGGGACTAATATATATGAGCACCACAGGGACAGTGTAATGTTAGTGTTATATTTTTTATAACAATGTACTTTTTACTTATGTCTGTTAACACCTTGTTTTTGTACACCCACACAAGATTTTTCTGTTTTCTCTAGATTAATCTATCGTCATTTTGATAACTTGCCCCATCTACATCAGCAGTAGCTTTCCTGCTTCTTAGAATCCCCATATATGATGGTTATACTTTTAAAATGATCATAATCTAAATTCAATAAAAGAAAATATGAAAGTGGATCAATAGATAAGTATAAAAAATGCACACTTTCTTGAGTGTCAGTTCAAAAGAGATTGCCCTGCATGGGATAAAACATCCTTCCCTCCAAATGAGGAGAATTCACATTTTATTATATTAAGTAAGGGGGACACAATGTGAAACATTTTCATGAGGATTGCAGAGGAATTGCCCTAAGAAGAAAACACTCACGCATTCATTCATCCATTTATTCACTTACTCACATAATCAGTCATTCACTCACTCACATAATTAGTCATTCACTCAGTGTCATTCACATACTCTGTTCAATCATTCATTCATTCGTTAACTCAGTTGTTCACTCACTCACATAATAACTTAGTCCTCAGTTATTCAGTTACTAACAGTCTCACTTGAGTATTACAATCATTTAGTCAGACTAAGCCATACAGAGTCACTAATTCATTCAGTCATTCACTATCTCAGATAATAATTTCTTCATTCAGTCATTCATTTAGTAATTATTTCATTTACTGAGTCATTCACTTACTTGCATAATATATTAGCTAGTCACTCAGATTCAGTCATATATAGTCAATTATTCCTTCATTTATTCAGTGATTCAATCATTCAGATAATCATTTATCCCTTCATTTAGTCACACTGATACACAGTCACTCCCTCTTTCATTAATTCATTCATACCCTCATGCATTCATTCATTCATTTATTCATTCACATAATAATTCAGTCATTCACTCAGCTGTGCCATCAAAATCAATCAATTATTCACTCACTTGGTTATTTTCTCATTCATATAATCAGTAAGTCCTTTAGTCATTCACTCATTAACTGATTATCTCACTCACTCATTCATTCATTTACTCATATAATCATTTAGTCATTCACTCAGCCTCAGTCATTCGTGCATTCATTCTTTCATTCATACACCATAATCTCTTTGCCCTTCAGACATTCAGTCATTCACAAAATATCTTGCTAATTCAGTTATTCTCTGCCTCACATAATCATTTAGTCAGTCATTCATTCACTCCCTAATCAGTTATTCACTCATTCACAAAATCATTTAGTTATTCACAGCCACACACTCATTCATTCATTCACTCACTTAATTCTTCAGTCTCTCAAAAAATAATGTAGTCCTTCACTCAGTCTCATTAATTCACAGTCATTTAGTCCCTCATTCATTCATTCACTCAGTCGTTTGCTCCTTCATGTCATCATTTATTAATTCAGGCAATCTTACTCATTCACATTCTTTCATTCACTGACATCACCACTAAGAACTTCAGTCATTTACTTACTCGCTAATTACCTCACTCATACAGTGATTCACTCACGTAATAATTTAGTCATTCCCTTAGTCTTGCTCATTCACAGTGATTCATGTATTCATTCAATCACTCATTCACTCCTTCACATAATATTTTACTCATTCTGTCAGTCTATCATTTTTTCATTCACTCAGTTGTTCACCCCATTACTTTTTTATTCTCACTCACTGAGTCATTCATTCACTCAGTTTTTCACTGCCTCAAATAATCATCTACTCATTTGGACATTCTTACTCTTTCATACATTGTTATTGTGATGCAATCATTTACAAATTCACAAAGTCCTTTAGTCATACACTTACTAATTTTATTGCCCACTTATTCATTTACTCACTCACATAGTATTCATTTACTCACTTTCATTCAATAACTACTCACTCTTTTTATTAATCACTGACATGACATTGACACTCACTCACTCACTCACTCACTCACTCACTCACTCACTCACTCACTCACTCACTCACTCACTCACTCACTCACTCACTTCTAGCTAAAATACACATCATTTTCATTATTCACATCACTTACAATATTGCTGTAAGAAAACAAAAAAAGTAATGTCAGACCATATGTGGTGCTCAAATGTGGTATCTATACTTCAGTGAGTCATTCCTCCGCAACCAACTTTTGTGTGATTTCTTTTAATTCCAGTTTGTCAAAACCTCATGAACTGATACTGTGCAAGCCAGTACTCCAATGTTTTTTTTTCACTTTTCTTCACTGTAGTCAGACAACATTTTTGAAGTATATAAATTAGTAGGCGTAAGAGAATAATTTTTCCTCATGGAATGGAGGTTAGAAATCTATCACTTGCAGGAATTTTTTTACATTTTTTATTCTGTTTGAGTTACACATTTTGATGTTGAAACATCAGTGGACTGAGTCAGAAGAACATAATAAAGCAATAAAATCATCCACACTTGTGAAAGTATAGACTGCTTCAGTGTACCTGCTCTGTGAATAGAGAACACAGTTTTCCCCAATTCATTTCTTTCTGTAGTCCATGCATTATCAACCACAGCAGGCATCCCTGCTACACTGGTGTCTAATCCCACTGCTAACCAGTACCTGACTGCCTGTGCAAATTAATCACAGCTCAGGTGTATTTTTCTGGGTGTACCTGGTCAAAAAGAACTCCATGCCACTAATGCCCCACAATGTTGCTTTGTGCTGGATCTTGCCCATCATTTATGGTTATTAAATTTCCTCTACTAGGCATGCAGTGATGTAGATGGACAAATACCAAGCATCTCCAGTGTCAACAGCCCTCTATCATGAACACTGTACCTAGTCATTCCAGTACTTCTGTTGTAAATAAAACTAAATAGTCTGTCATGCTTCTAGCCAGATCTTAAATGTCTGTCACTTTGTACATTTGTTTATACAGTTTTCTGGTATATCTTCAAAAGGCATAGCTGTTATTTACAAATAATCTCTTTATTGTATTCATGTTTTGTTATCCAAGCTGCCAGCTAGGCTGACATCCATTTTCAGTGGAGGCCAGAGAGGGAAAAATTCCTGTGAAAATAGAAAGCAAATTATACTTTGTTATATAAGGCAATACTGTAGTTTTAAACTTTTCAGAAACAAAGAAAGTTCCATTGTGTAAACTCTTATGGAATAAACAGATATACTACTATAAGTGGAATAAACAGATTTACTACTATGTGTGCTTCTGGTACACTCTGTTTTTTGCTGTTTAAACTCTTACCATAAAAGTAGATGTCCTTCTCTTCACTATTGCAGTATTCTTTACCTTAGGGATCTCCTGGCAAGGATAACCCAACATTCCAACATCCAGCCAGTATGCCAAAGGATTTAGATCTTGTATGTGCCATACATCACATGTGTGGTCCCTTCACAGGACATGGGACATAAAGGTGTATGGACACAGTTACCCAGAACTGAATTGTTCCAGTAGAGGACAGTCTCTATAGGGAAATAAGGTGGTCATGTACATCCAAAAGGAGAAAATTCAGATGGAAAAGGGGGGCCCATAACCAGGAATGTAACCAATGCAAAATCCAAAAGAAAAAGGGGATAGAGGGAGGGAGGGAGCAAATACTGCAACGGTGAAGAGTAGGACATCTACTGTTATGGTAAGATTTTATACAACTGTACTATGTCCTTCTGTATCACTGTTGCAGTATTCTTCACCTTAGGCACATTACAAAATCTCAAGAAAAAGCTTGGGAGGTGCAAGGCTGGGAATACCCCTCAACAAATCCATGGAGGCTTGCCCTAGCAAAACATTGAAACCATATCAAATTTATAAATGCTTAATAAAGGCATATATTGAGGACCATATAGCAGCTTCAAGGATATAAATGGTGTCCATACCCTAGAAGAAAGCACAAAGAGGCTACAGCCCTAGTGGAAAGGTATGCAACTGAAGTCGACAGACATTTGCCATGAAAAGAACAACAAAAGGAAATGGCCTTAGATATCCAGGAGGAGATGGGTTTCTTGGAAACAGATAAACCCGATGTCTTGAGATGAAAGTAATAAAAGCTGGTCAGACCTATCCAAATAATATCTGCGCTGTCTATTCAAATGCAATGTATGCAGAACCATATCTCTGGCAGACTGTAGAGAAGGAAAAAAGGAAGAGAGTTGTACTGCTTGATTTAAGGGCAACTAATTAGCAACCTTGGGCATAAGAGTAGGATTAACATGAAGAGATATCCTGTCTCTGAGAAAAAACAAAACAAAAAAGGAGGAATGGCCGTAAAAGCCTGAAGCTCAGAAACCCTCTGAACAGAAGTAAGAGCAAGCAATAAGACAGTCTTTCAGGTGAAATCTTGCAGAGAAACTGAGACTACAGGTTCAACACAAGCTGGAGTCAAATTTTCCAAAACAAAATTAAGGTCCCAAGGAGGAAGAATAGGTTTCCTTGGGTCCTAAGATGCAGGATGCCTTTATAAAATTCTTTGACCTCAAAACAAGAAGCTAAATGAGGATTCAAATGCAGACAGGCAGAAATAGCTGACAAATGGGCCTTCACAGAAGAATAGGCCAAGCCAGATTGGAGCAACTCATGCAAATAGGAGAGAACCAGAGGGACCTCCACTGAAAAAGGGTCCTAGCATGGTTCCAGACAGAAAATCTTTTCCATTTGGACATATAAGACATTCTGGTTGTGGGTTTTCTTGCCATCTGTAAAATCCTGACTACAACCTCAGAAAAGGGGTGCCCAAAATGGATCAAAATCCAATCACTCACAGTGTCAGTTGAAGAATGGAGAGTGGACAAGTAAGGATGGATGAGCAACACCTTGTCCTGTGGGAGGAGGTTGAACTGGTGAGGTAACTTGCAGTGATTGCCACTGGCTAGATGCATTAAGAGGGGGATGCAGTACTTTCTTGGCCAAAGGGAGGCAGTAGCATGATTTTTGTGAAGTCCAGCTGAATCTGCTTGGAACAGAAAAGAGGGAGCTGTCTGTTAAGAGGGGAGGCAAAGATCTACCTGGGGATTACTCCATCAATGGACTATGTTCAGAAACACATCTCTGTGATGCATCCATTCATGAGCCTGTGTTATAGACCTGCTCAAAGAGTCTGGAATATACACTGTCTGAAGAGTTAGCTGGTAACTTATGAGCCAGCCTGTGAAGAAGATAAGACTTTGTGCCCCTCTGCTTGTTGACATACCACATCATTGTGGTGTTGTCTGTGTAAAATTTCACAGGGCATTGAGACAGCATGGGGTGAAAAGACTAAAATCCAGAATCAGAGCTTTTATCTCTTTGATATTGAGATGGTCTTTCTGATGGGTGGGGGCAAAGACCTTGAACTTTCAGGTGGCCACAGAAAGCCCTCCACCTCATGTCTGAGCCATCAACAGTTCTTTAAAAGGCCCCAGAGGCTGAAAAGGCAGGCCCGGGTTGACAGTAAGTTGCTGAGTCCACCAATCATGTTCCTGCTTGAGATAAGGAAGGAGAGGCACTGTGAAATCCAAAGGATGGCAATGCTGAAGACAAACTAACTTGAGGTATCATTGAAGCTTCTACATATGCAGTCTGGCAAGAGGGAGCAATGGAATAGAAGAAGCCAGGACTCCCAGGGCTGAATGAAACTCTCTGGCTGGAATGACAGGTAGAGGATGAAGAGCCTGAAAAAAAAGCTGTCAATGACAAAACCTTTGGTGGAAGAAGGGAGGTCACCATTGGCACTGTCTAAATCCTCCAGCCCTTTTATACATGATCCTAATTGTGAGTCAGGACAGACTTTTGGAAGTTGATAGTGTACGCCAAACTTTGAAGGACAGATATGGTGAACTTCAGAGCCAAGGCAACTGGGAGAAGATACCTAACTCAACAGGTCATCTAAATAAGGAAAAATCTGAATGCCTTGGAGTCTGCAACAGGCAATAACAGGAGCTAGGCATTTTTATGAATACTCTTGGGGCAGTAGAAAGGCCAAAGGGGAAAGCAGAGAATGGAAAAAGAGAAGAAGAAACAGAGAAACACAAAAACTTCCTGAAAAGATGATGAATAGGAATATGAAGATAAGCATCTTTCAGATTCATGGATACCAGAAAAGCTTGGGGCAGCAGCAAATGAAACAGGTCTGAAGAGAAAGCATCCAAAAAGAAGAAACCTTGAAAAAGGTATTGAGCAAAGTGACATCCAAAGTAGGTCTCCAAGTACCTTCCTTTTGAGCAACCAGGTACAAATCTGATTCCTACTTGGGAAGGAAGGGCAGGCTGAATAGTTCCATGGTCCACCATGGACCCAAGAACCTCTGACACACGAGGAAGCTGCTCTAGAGGAGGCTGAGGAATCCCTGAAAAAAGAGGGAATGACTTCCACACCATGGAGTAACCTTGATGGATGATGGACAGAACCTAAGAATATGAAGTGATGAGCTGCCAGTTTGGAAGACAGAGGGAGATCCGAGGAGACAAGGGAAACTGGGTGAGGTTTGGGGAGGGAAGCCAAAGTGAAGCAGGCTTGTCAGATAAAGGAGGCTTGCCTACCAGTCTTATACCTTTAGTGGCCTGATAAGGCTGCCTGCAAACAAAAGCATACCTAGTAGGAACGTTGCTCTGGGATTTAGGGATAGGGCATACAAACATATGTTTAAGATCCTGCAAAGCTTTACCTCTTTCCTGGAGAGGCTTAAACATATCAGCAGCAGAAGTGGTCCTAAAGAATTTTTTATTATCCAAAGGAATATCCAGTAACTTGTCCTTAATATCTTCAGGTAATGACTGCAGGTGAAGCCAAAAATAAAACCTTATGATAGACCAAGGGGTAGCAGCTCTGGAAGAGGCATCAGGTGCATCATAACTGCACTTGATAGAGTGATGAACCACCTGACAGGTAGAACCCAAAATAACCTGACAATCCTAGGGAATCAAGGCAAGAGAAAATCTAGTCTTGTAGATCTGGTAACTGATAGCCCTAAAGGCAAAAGTGGAAGCAATATAGACCTTCTTTCCAATCCTGTCCATCGCCCTACAATTTTATCTGAAGGCAGGAGCTTGATAGAGGGCAAAAGCTTAGAAGAGTTGTCAGAGTAGATGGACACCACAGCAGGATCTGCAGAAGGACATTTAAACAGGAACTGAAAATCCTCAGGAACCTTATAGAACCTTTCAGGTTTCTTTGGAGCAGGAGATGAGAATCAGGAGTCTTATAGGCAGCTGTCTATCAAAGCAAAGGGCATTCAGACTCATGACTGATGATGGGATTTGGTCTGATGACAAAGAAGTTCTGGGAAACTGTATCCGTACTTCAACTTTATGACCTACATCCTGTGTGGGGAGCATACATGTGATGTATGGTGCATAAGAGATCTAAAGGCTTTGGTATACTGGACAGACGTTGGACTATCCTTGTCAGGAGATCCCTAAGTTGAAGCTTACGGCAACAGTGATATAGAAGGACATCATAAATGACTAAATATGAATCTAGATAATGAAAAGCGAGTAGATGCAAGGCAATATATAATGCAATGTTCAATGATGTCATACATAAGTTACAAGTTAACAGAAGACTAAGTAAGACATTTGGTATGATATGTAAGTATTTGAAATAGCTTTAGTATGTTTAAAGGCAGAAGGGAAATCATTCTGAGATTTAGAACAACAGCAATATTTTTTAACAGAAAAAAATAAATAAAATTAAAGAGGAATGGAAAATAAAGTAGCAGGGTAGAGAAACATCAACGGAGATAAGTGATAGAGTGAGTGACACAACTATAATAAGGAATCCATAATTATATAAATCCTTATAACAGAATGAAAAATACCACCACGTAAAGTATTCCACAGCTAAAATTAACAAAATCCAAAAAACCAAGCAAGGAATACACCATCAATCTTTAATAAAAGCACAAGTACAAAACGCAGAAACAGCTACTAATTGAGGTATATTGAAATAGTAATTTATTCATGAATTTGGATATTTTGCCGAATGCCCTTGTGAAGACTATACAAGATACAGCCAGCATATCAATAGAGCAAGGTATCACCATATTGTTAGTACTTTGTTGATTGTTTTATCATTTGGGTACCCATGGACTACATTCTTCTGGCAAAGGAGAATCAGACTATGAAGGAGTGTTGGGAGCTTGGCCAAGTACAGACAGTGAGAAGAGAAAAGGAGTAGATCATAGTTTCCCAGGTGAGACCAAATCTGGCATACATGATGGAAACATTTTACATTTTAGAAGCATTGCCTGAAAAAAAAAACAGTCCTATTACCTTTAAGTGGGAAAACTCAGACCAAAAAAAGGAAAACAAAATCACAGTTTTTCATCAGGCATCCATGCTGAACTGATATCATCCACTTGTTTGTAAGTAAGGAGAATGCGTTGTGTCCTGTATCCCTTTACTAATGACATTAGCACTTTGCTGTTTGTGTTGTACTGTGGTAATGTCTGATACACATGAACAGATAATGTACCTCACAGTCAATAATAATTCCAGCTTCATGACTACTACAATGTATGTGTCTGCTATCCTGCACTGGGCTCTGCACCAATGGACAGAATATATGTGCCTCTGTCTGTGTCTACCATCCACCTGGGGCATATATTCTTCATTATGAGAGCCATAATTTGGCATTTTAGAGTAGACCATTGCTTATTTAGATAGTGTTTAACTGTACTTTTTTTTTTTTTTTTTTTAGGGGAGAAAGATGATTGCCTACTTGCAAGGATATGCTGCTTGGAACAGTTCATTAACTTACTGGGTTACAGCCTTATTTACAATAAATAAATATCTTGTGCTTGTCATTAAGTTTTGGGGCATTAACTGAGAATTGTTGGGTTATTATTATTAGTTTTTTATCTATAGAGTGGAAAGCAATCAAATGGATATAATGCATTATATCATCAACAGTTTGAACAAGTGCAGCATCACTTTTTGCTTCCCTCCATACCTCTGAACTGTCCTGATTTTTGCAGAATGTTCATATTTTTGCCTGATATTTATGGATGGTTAATCATAAAATGTGTGATGTTCTTGCAAATCACTGAGGACTGAAATCATTAAATAATGACATACATTTCAGGTTCAGACATCATATCCTTCAGAAAATGTATGTTAATACAAACCCTGTTATTCTAACAACTTTCCAAGTTTATAAAAGTAATATTTAAAAATGTTCCCTATTTCCGGGCCTTTGTTCCCCCAATATTTTAGACTTTGTGCAGATTTTTGTGCTTAGATGGTGAGAGGTATGATTCCCTTTCTTTCACTTGCTCAGTTTATCCTTTCAGTGTTCCTTCTCTTTCACATGACAAATAACAAATATCTCACAAAAACATGGCAGCACAATGCTGCTCATTGCTGAGAGATTAAGGAAGTGAAGTACTCTGTGGCAAAGTGTTGGAATGTAGAGTAATTAGTGACAGTATGATTGGGAAAATATACACTATATACATTATTTGTTGTGCATGCACCACTTTTGCCACATTGGACCATATTAAAGGTGCAATAGTGTTAGGTAACCTGTATACATCTTTACATTTGTACTTTATTTACTGTGAAGAAGACGATGGACAATGTAATTATAAGGGCAATGAGATTGTATGCTTCATGTATGGGTGCAATTATTTGCCTATTATTATGTGTTTAATGTTTGTGACACTGATGGAAAACTGAGCACAAAAGTGCCTTTCAAAGTATTGCTTTTGTCATGGAAACAGACAAAAGGCCCATCAAGGTGAATCTATCTGCAAAGCAGTCAAGTTGTAAGTTTAGCTGATGAGCTGTTTCCTGATGAGGTTGATCACCTACATAAATTGAAATTATGACTGGGAAGAACAAGAGACATTATGCTAACTTAAAATGAAAAAGATAGTTCCTAGGATGGATCCTTTGAGTCCCGACTGCTGAGAGGATGGTCTAAGAAGGAAACTGCATGGGCAATATAACTCTGAATGCCCAGATAAGTGATGTAGTCAGAAAGCAAGAGTTTTGAACTGCATCTTGTTAGCAACTTCACCTGAATGTGTAAAGAAGCGGAACCATACCTCTCAACTGTCCCTGATTTTCAGGGACGTCCCTGATTTTTACTCAAATTTTAGCTCTGTCCCTCTTAATCCCTCCTAAAACTAGTGACTTTTGGAGGAAAGGTGGTGAATTACACTTAATGAATAATGACAATAATTGAGTTATAGACTTCTTTTACTTCATAAAATGTGCATTAATTCAGCTCTGATTCTGTCAATGTTTCAAGTTAATAGCACTAATATTTTAAAAGTGTCCCTGATTGTTCCTGATTTTTTTGTTACGTGTCCCTGATTCTGTTGAAATTTGTCCCCGATTGGTTGAGAGGTCTGAGCGGAACTGAAAGGCTTTTAAATGGCATTTAAATACTGTACCTGTGAGCAACCCCATATAAGGTTCTATATGTGGTGCCCTCAATATCCTATTAACTATATAGCTGAAGGCAGTAAACATCTGAAAGGAATAGGCTCAAATACTTTGTTCAGTTGTTCCATTACAATACTAATCCTATAGCTACCCGAAGAGGAACAACTACCATCTTTAGCTAATGAGAACAACTTCAGCACCATTTTCTGTTTGTGTTACTTATTGTTGATATAACTGAGTATCACCATATAAAATAAGGGCAGAAATCAAAGTGAAATTTTGCCAGACCGGTGGCTCAGAGACAGAACAATCCTCACTGCAGCCTTATTTACCCTTGGTTTGATTAACAACATCTGGTAATGAAGACAATAGCCCTGTAGGTTGGAGAAAATAGTTAAAGTCAGGTTGGATGTTTTGGCCAGATGCGGGTGGTTCTGTCTTGTCATGATATTACCATCTTTTCAGTTTAACCTCACATTTATATTACAGCATGTGTTATATATTACATTTAACGTTTCTGCTGAAAGGATAGGACCTCCCCACTAAGGATAGTCTTGCAAATAGGGGACTTGAAATAACTCAACAGCAAATGTCCACTATAAATGAATTCAAATTAGTCACACCTCTGGAGATAATGTAAGAGGTAAATTTCTCTGCTTCACTGCATATATTGTTAATGTAAATATCATGCACACTTACATGTAATATCCAGGCACAAAATCTTTGGAAAATGCAATAAGGCATACTTGTTTCATAAATTACGATGGAAGCACATAATGTCAGCATATAATTTCATAGCGCATTGACTGCTCTAATGTAATTTACCATTACTGTCAACTATCACAGGAACAACAATTATTATGTATTCTCTATCTTCTTTGACACATCAAATGCTTTTGATATGGTTTCTCATACTAAACTTGTGAATGTCCTCTCAGAACTAAACTTTTGTAATTCTACCCTTGCCTGGCTCCACAGCAAGCAGTTTCTTGGCAACAGACTTTATCACCCCTTCTACCAGTGACCCTAGGGGTCCCTCAAGGCTCTATGTTATGCCCATTACTATTCTCAATATTCACAGATAGCCTCCATATGTCAATCCCACAAGCCTCTCTCATCCAGTATGCAGATGACTCAACTGTGACATGTGCTACTACCTCACTTAAAAATCTAGCACAAGAATCCTTTCTAGCAGTCGAGTCCAGGCTCACAAATGTTCAACTAGTATTAAATCCCCCAAAAAACAAATCTATGATCTTCCATCCTACTAAATCAGTCTCACCCACTAACACTTTCAACATTGCATCACTAAATAATACCATCGTATCCCCATCACCTCACTCCAAACTCGTAGGTGTCGAAACTTATCAGAATCTAAAATGTGATATTCACATTTCTCAAACTATAAAGAAAGTACATAAAAGACATGGAACATTGTATAGGAACAAACACTACTTCAATAAAAATACTAGGACCGCCATTACCCAAACTCACCTAATCTCAACACTACTATACACAACTCCCATACTCACAAATCTAAAACAAATCTGAGCTAACAAAACTTGAATCCTGTTATAATAAGATTGCCAAATATGCTACAGATCACCTACTACAACTGAGCATTGCATAGCACTCAAGCAACCTAACTGGCTTGAGCTTCAGCACAACCTAACTGGCTTGAGCTTCAGCAACTCCTTCACTACACCCACATTATATTATATATTTATATATATTATATATTTTATTATATTATGCCTCACTGCATACTAATCATTTCTTCAGTACTACTACACTATTGAGGTGAGGAAATAGCTTGACCTCACATTACAATCCAGTTGAAAAATACTTGAAATTGTGGAATGTAATTTCATTTCTCTATTTACACAAGAACAAAAAATGTTTTATGACTTTTTTATACTCAGCTGTTTAATTTTGTGACTACCCAGCAAAAGTCTAAAACTATCTAATTTAGTCTAAACAAGTATTTTACTGCTTGTAGGATGTATAGTACTGGACTTGTTGTTACTGTATGTTCAATGTGGAGCTTTCCTTCCCGGCGCTCCACTGAAAAAGGACATGTGTCCAGTTAGACTTTCCTGGTAAAAATAATGTAAAATAAATAAAATAAAATAAAATAAAATATATTCATGCTATATGTTGAAATCAGTCAATGTAGTGATCATGGGTAGGTTTAAGTTTATTTCCAATGAATGTGTAGATATTTAGTTAATTGTCAAACACATTGATAAGATTTATAACTAATTACCACACCTATAGTTTGTCCACTCCTCCATAGACTTTAGCCACGACCTATTATATTTCCCAAAATATTGCTTTACTCTCTCCATCAGTAACCAGTAACACTTATCCAGTTAAGGTTTTCTGAGAGGTAGAGTCTACACAATTAGTAGGTAGAAGGCATTAGTCAGCTATATAGCAGCAATTACATTTTCATATATATAAAAACGCAGAGGCAATTTAGGAAAGACAGCCAACCATATCTTTCAACTGTCCAGATTTCACAGAATGCCCAGATTTTTGCCTTATATTTTTGGTCTGTTTTTCATAAAATGTGCATTTTTCTGACAAATCATGGAGTATTGAAGTCACTAAATAATACTAACTAATGACAGATATTTGAGTTTCATACTTCGTATTTTTCAGAAAATGCACAGTAATGCAAAAGCTGTTATTCTAGTCATTTTTTAAGTTTATAGGAGCACAATTTAAAATCTGTCCCTGTTTTGGGGCCTTCATCCCCATTATTTTAGGCTTTATCCAGATTTCTTGCATTAAGAGGTTGAGAGGTATGCAGTCAACCTATGCTTTTGAAGTTGAAGTTAGCAGAAGGCCAGAGCACCAGTATGAAAACTCAAGTACAGGATAAAATGTACCTCTACAGAAACATTAACTAAGAGCTCAAATGAAATCTGGACTCTGTATCTGTGCAGAAGAAACATATAGTATGCAATTATATTTCTGTGACACTAGATAGTGTTTAAAGGGGTACTGTGCCATACAGGATATGTATTTCTTTAATAAAATTATAATGTAGCTATTTAGGGCCTCCCTGTATCTTGTAAATAATTTTTGATCAATCTTGCTCATAAATTTGTAATTCTGTGCTGTTCTGCAATGCCATGGTAAACCTTTGATCTGATCAACAATGCAAAGCGAGTACAAGTTAAACGAATCATAATATCATTTTGGCCAGTTGATTATCTTATATAATGGTTCAGTTCTGTTAGGAACAGCTCACTAGAATAAACAATATTAATGTTCTTTTTGTTTATTAGTATTAACACCAGAAAACTGTGGTATGACAACAGGAATGATGTATACCATGAATTGGGTCAGTGGCTTATCATGCACTGCCCAGCATCAGCAGAATGCAAGCTTATGAGCCATTTTGACTGAAAGCAGTATTACAGCTGTAGATCATTCCAGGTCATAAAGATGTATATAAGGCACAATACACTTTTATAAATAATATCTATTTATACAGCTTTTAATTTATTTTATGGGAATAAAGAGTCCAATTAGGATTATTGACATTATCTTCTACATGTAATTGAGAATTAGTGGATATAAAAAAGTACAATCACGTATTTGCAATAGCGACGACCAGGAGTAAATATAGCATGCTGTAGAAATAGAATTGACTATGGCAGAAAAGAAACAGCTCGGACATCAGTAAGGTAATACAGTAACGTATACATGCATGTTGAGTTTACAACTGTATGACTTGTTTGTGGACAATAACAAGAACACTGCTGCATTTCTATGTGGTGTGTGTGTGTGTGTGTGTGTGTGTGTGTGTGTGTGTGTGTGTGTGTGTGTGTGTGTGTGTGTGTGTGTGTGTGTATGTGTGTGTGTGTGTGTGTGTGTGTGTGTGTGTGTGTGTGTGTGTGTGTGTGTGTGTGTGCGTGTGTGTGTGTGTGTGTGTGTGTGTGTGTGTGTGTGTGTGTGTGTGTGTGTGTGTGTGTGTGCGTGTGTGCGTGTGTGTGTGTGTGTGCATTACTGTATACATTTTAATTTATATGCATGACTTTCTGTTTCGTTTCACACTGTTTATACTTTAATATTTCATTAGCTTTGCAGTTTAACACCTCATGCATTGCATCAGTGAAAATACTAACCAGCTAACACTAGATTGTGCTTTCAAATTGCATGCTCTTATATGCCACTGCTTCCTCATGTCTGGCCTTACTTATTGTCAGAACTATATAACTATAGTTTATGAGTTACTGTACATCATTCAAATGGTTGCCTGGTGTATGTTTACAAGAACATGTAATGGAAAGTATGTGATGAGTCTGACATTTTTATAAAGTATTATAACTGCATGCCATCTACACATTTCCTGATTCTCAATGATAAACATGCGCAGGGAAGTACTGAGACACAACAGTTAGCATTGCTGCCCCAAATCACTACGTTCTCCAGAGTAGATAGAATAGCATTCCTCCAAACTGCTAGTCGGTATGGATGTAGATGGGGGGGCTGTATGATTCATGACTGAGTGAGTTTGTAAGTGCCTTATGATCTGTTTAATATTAGTTCTTCCACTCTGTGCATGCTAGGACAGGTTTCAGCTTACCAATGACCCTGAATTGGAATAAGTGCATTTATAATTAATGTATACCTACTTCTGTGTATTTTAAATCTCAGAGCAAATAAAATGAACATCTATTCCATGAGACCTCACTGTTAATATAATGTATCCAGCTTTATTTCCCTTCACCAGAACCAGAACTGTTCAATGCACCTAGGTTTACTAAATCATTTGTGTCGGATCCACAAGAAATAAACAGTGCTCAAGAAGGCACATATGCTAAGCTATCTTTTTAAAGGTCAACACACTTTAAATGCATTCAAAAACATTTTCTAGCCAACTTTTTATGTTATATTTGAAAGTCTCGATTTGCATTTTATGTCACATAACACAAATTACAATCTTTTTTTTTTGCATCAGCTCAAAATCAACTTGCTAGATCATTCCTGCCAGCTAATAATATGGGGCTTGATAGACACTCTTAATAAATCATTTTATGTTTGCCTATATTTTAACCTCAGAGCACATTTATAGCCACAACTATTTATTTTATGTATTTATTTATTTATTTATTTTTTTTGTATGAGCACAAGCTCAACTTGCTAGTCCATTCCTGTCAGCTAATAATATGGGGTTTGCTAGACACTGTTAATAAATCATTTTGTCTGTGCCTATATTTTAACTTCAGAGTACCTTTATAGCCTCAGCTATTCATTTATTTTTTAATGTTGTAAAACTCCATTATACAGTATTTCTAAAAATATCTGCTTTTCTTTCAAGATGCCAAAAGACTAAATTGCTAAGAAATGTAGATTAAGTTTATCCACAGTATGAATTATGCGCCTATTTCTAGGGTCAGCTTCCAGAGAAATACATACTAAAGCCGTACTCCCTGTTTATTAAAACTGGCTCCATTACAACCAAATGAGGAAAAAATGGAATTGGGCTTAACAAAGAGAAATGATGTGATACAACAGCACAAAGTGCATTGCAATACTCTTGGTAGCGGTTCTTTAAACTGAAGTTCAAGGAGGAAAACCTGCATTTCCTTTTGTAGATAATCTGGGAATCCTTTGTAATTATCTTGAAGAGTCTTCAGCATAAACAACTACTGCACCTAGTGAGATTCTTCATAAATAAAATGAATGACGTTTTTTATGTTTCCAAAGAGAAAGTCAATACATTTAAGCAGTGCACTCTTCAGAAGAAGTTACGCACTTCTTTAAGTGCGTTAAATAACCAGAGCTGATTTATGGGCAATAAGGATACATTTGCTGTTCATAAGTAACTGTCAGAATTTTCCTAAACACAAGATAGCTGGCACCACGGCTAGTGTGCTATATTTAAAACTTCCTAAGAACCCAAACTGCAATGTGAATACACTGATGAGTCCTTTTAAAGCAATGCTACAAAAGCCAGTTTCTCAACAATGCTTATGCTGCGAATGAACAAAGAATGCCTAGTTCTAATTTCCTAGCAGGGGTCAGAAGTCATCGTATGGAATGATGACACGTAAGGGAAAGAACGTATAAATGGGTTGTTGTGAGTTGTGAGACAAAATAAAAAAAGGTCCATCTAATCATAGCAATGTTATGCATTAATTCAGTGTGATAAGATAAAACTTGATAAACATTTTCTTCTCTGACTACCTCTGATTTGTGAATTTAAATCTCAATAGTTCAAGTATACATCTGCTTAAAAACTAGTTGCACATTATAAAGCCTGCATGCAATTGTTAAACAAGGATTTTTGTTTATTTTCGGATTTCTTTTCTGTTTCAATAGTGAATCAATAGCTTATCCTATAAGCCTTTTATTTTTTTCACTGTACCAAACAATGTAAACTTCGTTTAATGCTTAGGTAACTGGTCTTTTCAGTAGAGTAGTCCAACACAGGACAGGATGAATTCCCCTAGAGGAAGAACAAAACTGGAGTGCAAAATCTGCGTATTGCCTACAAAAGTAACAGGCTTCATTAGAAGACAAGTACTGCACGACCTACAGAAACTGATACGTCTTTAAGGCACTGCTGATTGTCTTGCAGTCCTTGCGCTCTCTTCTGTTGCCAAAGGCTTTCAAGTAGATTTCCATTTTTTTTCTCTTTTCTGCTCCCTGACTCCCCTGTGAGTTTTCTTGACAAATACTATGTTGAATATACTTTTGTAATCTGACCTGTTGAGTAGAAAGCAAAACTCCTTACTGGTTATTTCTGCATGAGTAACAGATTTTATCATTATCCTTTGGAGTTAACTGCACGTTTTGTTTTTTTCATGATGCAGTATGCATAATAGCAGTACTAGTTAGCTCTGCGTAGATTAAAACATGGACCTTTTCTTTGCATCTGGCTCAGTGCAATTTGTAGAATATTTGTGAAGGCTATTCATATATTGTTTCATAATTTCCATTAATGAGTTGCTGTGGCAATAGAATGCTATATATTTCACACAAATATTTGAAAAATCACTACACTTCTCATTATATTACATCTACAGTTCTCAGTTGCCTCCAGACATTTAGTGCTGAAAGCTTATTTAATCAATGTTGACAAAATGGTGCGATTTACTATTTTCAATAATTGTGCCCTTCATCTTTCTTTGGGGTACACTCACTTCCATTCATATTGTGGTTGTTATTGGAATAGCTTATTTTACCTCATTTGTGCCTTTGCATTCTTCGAGGGTACTACCTCTATGATCTAGTCAAATATACATTGAAACAGTAATCTCACTTTAATGCATCTCTTTCTTTGCAGATTTGATGATGTTACATAACAGCTGATAAATGTTTCCATTAGGCATGTGCTTGACACAGAGGTCTGTGCCAAATGTTCTACCTACTAATGTAGTTTAAGTACCCAACTAAGTAGTAACATATTTTGAGCATGTTGCACATTACATTACAGCACAAATTGTACTGTTTTATATGGTTTTGGTTTCCTAGTCAATTATTATGAGACACATATGCTATTATAAATTTAAAAAAATATGTTCTATAGATGCTAACACAGATTTCTGATATTCTGTGCATGTGTGCTAGTGCTAATACTGTGGATCTGTTCCACATTCACAGAAGCCCGGTAATAATTGTGCCCTTTCGATACATCTTTTATTGTGACTATAAGAAAGTTTATCCTTGCACCTATCACTGTGTATAAATTCAGATTTTATGGTAGCACAATATAAAGTTAATTTAATATATCAGGCAAACATGAGCTAATTATGCACACACAGCTGTAGTATGCAACTGTTTGTAGAAGTCACCATTAAAGTAATAAAAAATGATTTTCCATAACCAAAGTTATGCTCACATAAATGTTGTTAGTTTCTAAGCCAAATATAGCTAAATAGACTAAATATTTATATAAAATGCAGCCTTTCCTTTTCTTGTGAAGGGGACTTCTGGTTTTTGACTCTCAAGAAAAATCACAAATGTGATGTGGTATATGGCCAAAGATATATTTTCTCACCCTCCCACAACCAACGATGGATAGAGGAAGAGTATATACTCTACTGCATACATTCCCTGGTATGCATATCATTAGGAAAATAAATCACTAAGTGTTTTGTTTTGTTTCTTCACAAATGGAGGGTAGACAAATGTATGCAGTAATATTACACAAACATCATCATCATCATCATTATTTTAACTCATTTGTTATGGTGTGGGTTAGCTTGTGACAAACCAAGTAGACATCCCTCTATATAGCACCATCTTCAAATCATCACTCATAACCCCAAGGTGTACTCACATCCTTCTAAAGAATCCTGGGTCTGCCATGGGGCCTCTTCCTAGTAGGCTGTGTCAAGAACATCTCCTATGGGAGATACCTGGACAGAATCTTCATGAGTTGTTAAAATTACCTTAACTCAAAATAAAAGAGCCATGGCTATACTTTTAAGTCCACCTGAATGGCCGGATTTCACATTCTGTCATGCAGTATAAATCCAGCAACCTTGGGAAGTAACTTGATATCACCTGCCAGATTATATCAGCATATATTGACACAAACAATGGTCAAAACCTCAGATACTAGAATAGAACTGGGTGATTAAACGTCTAGTCACATAGCTAAGGAACATTAACAGTACCAATCACAAATGCATTTTTTCACTGATTAAGTAAACAGAATGCACTATTTTTTCAGTGTATTTCTCTATCCAAAGTACTGATAGTGATAGTAAAATACACAAAAACAGAAGTCCACTGTAGTTAACTGCTTTCGATAAAACAAACTAATCCAAGCATGAGAAACGAACCACAGAAACGTTCTAAACTTTAATAAAAAATTTACAATAAAATTAACAGCAGCAAAGCTTTCAGGTTTCCCCTTCCTCAGTGCTCATATAAATCAATTAAGAACTCTTCATTTAAAGAAGTAAAAAATGGAACATGTGACACAGCCAACCAATAGAAATTATATATATATATATATATATATATATATATATATATATATATATATATATATATATATATACATACATAGAAACATCATTAAACTATTTAATGCAAAATTTGCTGTTTTTATGCAATACTGGTTTTAAACTCACTGCATTATGTATGCCAGGATAGGCATCTGTTTGTAGCCTTATAATCCACGAATATTCAACATTTTCAAGCATATTATTCATATCACCCCCCCCCCGCAACTCTTACCAACTACCCTAATTACTCTAAACTTAAAAATGTGTTCCCTACCATTCTCAGCTATATGTTTAGCTAGTGCATTAGTCTGAATACCCCTTTTAATCTCTGATTTATGTTCAATTACACAAACTTTTAATATTCTACTACTTTCACCTATGGAGAAGGAGGGTCATTTTATGCACATAGCTAAATATACTATTCGTGCTGTATTACAATTAGCATAGCTTTCAAATCTATACGTATGTTTTTAGAGGATGGATAAAATAAATATCAGTAGTAATATCTACACAGTAGCTACAGTTTAAACAGGGGTGTGTTCCTTGCTTACCAGTAAAAGTATTTTTATTATTACTGTTATTTAAGTCCTTAAAGCACAGTCTAAAATGTTTTAATTTCTATAAGCAAAATGTGGTTTCTCTGTAATAATTTGCATCAGTTCTGGCATAGATAATAGAATATTCCAGTTCTTTCTGTAACATTTCTACCTCTTTTGTCCTAATATTTTAAATTGTTATGTATCTTACCTTATCAATACCTCTCCTATCCACATTTTATGCATCTAATGTGTTACTATAATAGGGAGCTATATTATCCAAACTTTGTTCCATGACTTCATTTCCAATTTTAGTAATTAATTAATTAATTTATTAATTTATTTATTTATTTATTTATTTACATTTGTTGACCGGGAGTGTCCGACTGGACGTAGGTCCATTTTCAGCAGAGGCCCAGGGAGAAAAGCTCCACAGCTGAAATATACTGACAGTAGTTACATTGGATTTACATAGCAGTTAACAATTTGATTAACATAGCAATTAATTGCAAACATAGTTACAGATGAAGAACATAGTACATCAGTAGACAACTAGAATCTTTATCTGTGAAGTACATAACAGACATTAACAATTGTTACAATAAGAAGTTCCTGTTGTATCATAAATAGCAGTCTTATGAGCATCCGAGCTTTCTATAATCAAGGTAGGTAGTGGGGTGGAAAGAAAGATAATGGTTGGATGGGGTGTGTGATATTAGAGTGGGAGTTGCAAGGGCATAGCCAGCATGTTTTTAAGTGCACTTTTAGTAAAGTGTTGAAGTGGGTGCATGATGGTATGGAGGTAATTGTGGGTGGGAGGGAGTTCCATAATTTGGCTATGGCACAAGAGAATAGTGCTTCACCAGCAGAGTTATTGGCTTTAGTGATCTGCATGTGATTTTTGTTGCTGGATCTTAGTGGTCTGGTGGTGCGATAGGGTTGGAGTAGATTCTGGAGAGATGGGACATTTAGTGTATGGTTTACTAGTTTGTGGGTGAGTGTGAGTTGATACCATTGAAGGAGGTGAGGGAGTTCAACCCAGCCCAGTTCAGCAAGTGAGAGACAGTGGTTACTACAGTAGTATGCCCATGTGGCAAATTTGGTGATTTTGTTGTAGCAGGTCTCTAGCTTGTTTAGATTGCATTGCCTTAGGTTGGTATATATTGGAGAGGCATAAAGTAGGGTGGAGATAAGGTGGGAATTTGCTACTGAAATCTTTGCTGCTTTGGTGAGAAGTTGCTTATTTCTGTATAATGCTCCTAGTTTTTTGTGGACTTTTTTATGGTCATGGATATGTGAATGTCAAATTTTAGTTTATTGTCTATTTCCAGTCCTAGCAATTTGGTGTGTTCTGTTGGGTGTATAGTGGTGTTGTCTTTTGCTGTGATGTTAAAGTGAGAGTTGTTTTAAGTATGTTTGGTGGGTTGGAAGATGAGTAGTTTAGTTTTGCTGGGTTGAGTATTAATTGGGCATCGGATAACCAAGTTTCAACAGAGGAAAAGGCATCCTGTGTGACTTTTTGCAGTTTGGATAGGGACTGGGCTGAGCAGACGATGGTTGAGTCATCTGCATATTGTATGCGTGTGCCATGTTTGGTGGCAGAGGCTAGATTATTGGTGAAAATAGAAAAGAGTAGGGGTCCAAGGATGGATCCTTGGGGAACCCCTATAGAGACAGGTAGTTGGGGAGATATGTCATTCTGCCATACAACGGATTGTTGTTGGGCAGACAGGTAACTCTGAAACCAGTTGGTGACTGATTGAGAGAAGGATAGGTTATTGAGGATAGAGATGAGTTGTTTGTGTGGGACCATGTCAAATGCTTTAGATAGGTCTAGGAAAATAGCAGAGGAGAGATAGCCATTGTTTTTATGCTGAAGGATAGTGTTAGTAGAGGAGAGTAAGACAGTGGTGGTGCTATGGTTTGGTTGGAAACCATGCTGAGTATTGGAAAGGAGGTTGTTAGTAAGGAGGTAGTCTGAGACCTGAGAGTGAATGCATCTCTCTAGTATTTTGGAGAGTGGAGAGAGAATATCTATGGGGTGGTAATTGGTTAGTTCTGTGGAGGGGCCACCTTTGTGGAGTGGAATTATAAGTGATACTTTCCATAGTGTGGGAATGTAATTTTCTGACAGAGATCAGTTAATCAAGATGGATACTGGGAAGGCCAGAGCATCAGCTGTGATTTGTAGGTATTCACTTGGGAGGTTGTCTGCTGCTAATTTGGTGGGCTTAAGTTTAGTTAAGAGTTTTTTTATGTTGTAGGTAGGTTTAGGAGAAAAAGAGAAGGCTGTGGGGAGATTACTAGTTGAAGGTATGGGTTGGAGGGGAAGGGGGTTGTGTTGTTTAGCTCGTGATAGTATGGTTTGTGTAAAGTATGTGTTGAATGAGGTAGCAATATTTTCAGAGGAGTGAGGGATGTTAGGAGGAGGGGTACTGACTTTAACTGGGTGGAGGATGGAGTTTATGGAGGACCAGAATTGTTTGGGGCTATGTTGGGAGAAGTCTAGGGCAGACTGGTAGTATTGGAATTTGTCCTGTTTTATTAGCTTTTTGACTCTATTGCGTAGTTCTAGGACCTTCTGTCTAGTTGAGGGGGTTTTGGTTTTGTGCCAGTGCTCGCAGGCTTTATCCCTGTTTTTCATTTCTGACTTAGTGGTTTTCTGTAGCCATGGGGAAGGTTGTGCTTTGGTTCTGGAAAGTCTTATGGGGGCATTGTAATTAAGGATGCTCAGGAAGGTAGTATTAAAAAATTCAACTGCGTCATCAAGACTCAGGTACTTTAGAGGATGCCAGTTACATTCTTTAAGGGATGAGATGAATGTGAGTGGGTTAAAGTTTAGTTTTTTACGTATTTGATGGTAGATGACAGGTTTAGCTTGGTATAGGTATTTTTAGAGTAGGAATGTTGGGGAGTGATCACTGAGGCTATCCGATAAGCAGCCTGTTATATATGACTGGGGGCTCTTACTGACTAGTATCCAATCGAGGGTAGTGTGCTTGCTGGAGTTTTTATTTATCCTGGTTGGCGACTGGACTAGTTGGGTGAAGCCATGAAGGTTTACATGATGGGTTGGATGGTTGCCAGAACAGGATTGCCAGTCAATACTGAAATCACCTAAAATTATAGCTTCTTGGGGTAGATGGTGGGTAGACCAGCTGTGGAGGTTTTCTAGTGGAGGGATGTATTGGCCAGGTGGGAAGTAGCATCCAGTTATGTTGAGGGTTTTGTTTTGGTTTATTTTGAGGTTGGTGTATATTATTTCTTCATCACCTGTTTGTGGAGCTGATGACTTTAAGATCTGGATGTTTAGATGCTGTTTAAATATTATAGCTAGACCGCCTACTTTCTTGTTTAGCCGGTCTACTCTTAGTATGCCATAACCAGTAGGGAGAATTTGCTCACTTGTAATGTGAGGTTTTAGCCAGGTTTCTGTCAGGGTGACTATATCTAGGGAGTACAAGTCTATGGTGGCATGGAATTCATGGACTTTGTTGGATATACTTCTAATATTTAGGCTTAGTAGAAGGAAGTCACTTGGCTTTCTATTGGCTGTGATATGGGAGAAGTTGTGGTTTCTAGTCTGATTATGAGGATTGGGGTTAGAGATGGTAGGGCCACGGTTGGAGTGGATGTCTCCACTTAGGGCTAGTTTTGATATGCATGAGGTTATTTGTTTTCTCAGTTTTTGAATGTGTTTGTTTATTAGGGAAACTTTATGATTGTGCTCTGCGGGTAATAGGTATGGTGGGAGGGTTACTATGTTAAGTTGTAGTAGGGATGCTTTATGTTTGAGTAATATAGTTGTTAGAATATGAGGGGGGGTGCATAGGGATAGTTCTTGAGTTGGTCGGAGGGAAGCTGAGTGAGGGTGAGACCTGAGTGGTGGTGTGAGTAGTAGGACAGTGGTAGCGGTTGAGTGGGGGAATGATGGAGTTTTGGTAGGATGTAAGATATGCAAGGAGAGTGCATGCAGTGAGCATAGGTAAGGTATGCTTGTAAATGTTAGCTGAAGAGGAGTGATAGTAGTGGGAAGATGGAGGAGGTAGTGTTGGGTTTAGTGCCGTGGTTGGCTATTGAAATGATGGGAGGGGTTTGTGAGTGTAATAAAGGTAGGACCACTGGGGGAGGGAGAAAATAGGGGGCAGGGTGGGGAGCGAAGTGGGTAGAGACCCTGTTAGTTGTTCTTATGAGGGGGCTGGAAACAATCAGGTAACAGAGTAAACTGATAAATGAACATATGATAGTGAATGTGGAGACTCAAGTAGGTACCCTGTATTTCCACAAACTATCAGTTAGCTGTGCCCCAGTTCAGGCAGTTTTAATAAGTTCTATGGCAGAGCCGAGCATGAGGTGCTCAAAGGGTGGCTGTAGTTTTAAAAATTGTGCCTGCCGCAGGTAATATTTATTAACTTTGGGATTGGCTTAAGGTAATAAACAGTGAAGGGGGAGGGGGGACAAGGATGTGAGCAAGCACTTCTTTTGTACTGCTGCTAATGATCCAAAGCAAAGACAAGTTTGTGTTTAAGAAACAATCAGAATTGACCAAGAACTGCTCTGAAACTGTAAGTCATTTCTTAACCATTTCTTAGGTGGAAAAACAGGATAACCTTGTATCAGTAGGCTACTGTGGTCTCAGTTTAAATTAAGAAACACACACTATTTATCAGTTATGGATACTATTTGCTAACAAAAGGGAATAATAGAGAAAATGGAAGATGAGTGTGTGTGTGTGTATGTGTGGGGGGGGTGCTTACAAGCCAAAGCAGAGTGCTCTCTAGGGGATAATGAATATTGCCTCAAACAGGTAGACGGATACTCAAAGTTAACTGTAGCTGTTTGCAGACAGTTCAGACCCAGACTGCGCTTTTCTTATAAGAATGATAAAGGTGTTACCACAGTTGAATACTTAAGAGTGGTGTTAGGTCTAGAAAAGAAGAGTACAGAGAGGAGTAAGCACTTTGAGATGGTAAAGATATATTATAAAGATTACAAAAAACAAACTGAGCAAATAGCTGCTGCATACAGGAAAATATGTCTTGAACCAACTACTAATATATGCAGATACTGAGCCAACTGGAAAACATCAGTGAGAAGGGGCCACAGCTGACAGTTATGCAGTCACAGATAAAAATATAGTGAGCAGCCCTCTGTCCTTTAATACTTTCATTAATACTTAAGCATTAATACTTTCCATGTTATATCCTCTATCAATAAACTCTATCATCATGTCTTTGTTTGATCAACATATGTGTGTTCATCAGTATTTAACCTACTCACCCTGCTAAATTGGCTTTTAACAATCCCCTTAAAGAAGTGGGGGGCATGCATACTAAATCTATGTGTATATCTGTTAGCATGCACATATTTTCTATGCACTCTAGTGTGCACTCTTCCTTCATTTATTTCTAAGTCAACATCCAAATAGAAAATATTTATACTAGAATAATGTGATTTAAATCGTAGAAATCTAGTTGTGCCCTCTAAAAAAGCTTCTTCATTACCATTCCATAAAAGGATAGAATCATCTACAAACCTTTTATAAAATAACAGGTTTGAATTAAGAAACCCTTCTTCATTGTATATGAATGTATTCTCCCATTGATTTAGAATAAGATTTGCATAGGCGCTGGCCATGGGAGTACCCATGGCCACCCTTGAGGTTTGGAGATAAGGCTTGCCATCAAATAAAAAATATTATTCGTAAGAATTATGTCAATAATTTCACAGATATTCTCTATTTCTCTCACAAGCATGCTTGTATTTAAGTTCAAAAACTCTCGAATGGCCTCTATTCCATAGTTGTTCGGAATGACCGTAAACAGAGAATTTAGATCTAATGTTACCAATAAAAAGTTTGCCCCATCATATTAGTTGCACCAAGCATATAATTCCTTCAGAAAATCCCCTGAATCTTTTATATAACTTTTACATTCATGTAAACACTTGCTTAAAGTTTCTTGAATATATAAAGATTGAGATTCTGTTATACAACCCCTCCCTGAGACAATCAGCCTCAGTTCAAGAGATTTATGTATTTTGGGCAAACCATAAATCACAGGCAGCACTGTACAAGGAACAGTAAAAAAATTAAACTGTTCTAATGTAATATCATTTTGTAGCTGTAACTCATATGGCATCATGTTCACATTAGAGATATACTTTCTAACAGTTTCAAAATCTATCAGTTTAAATATTTCATCATCCATTATAAATTATTGCATCAATTGCATGTGATGACATTTATCAAACAATACAATAGCTCCTCCTTTGTCTGCTTGTTTAATAATCAAATTTGGGTTGTTCTCTAGCCTTCTCAGGGCTTCATTTTCTTTCTGATTTAAATTATAGTATTTGTATATACTTTTTTTATCAAAAACAGTTCTAATTTCAGCTTCACACAAGTCATGGAACACTGTTAAAATTGGGCAGCTATGCAGAATAAACGCATTACTTCTTTTACACATGCTATTACTTAGTGTGCTAGAATCTTTAAACAAAATTTTCAAATTTAAATTAAGAGTAAACAATTTTAAGTCTGTAATGGCATCCACAATATCACCATCACCACTTGGAATAAATTGCAGTCCTTTGTTCAGTACTAGTATATCTAAGTTAGTTAAAGTATAACTTGATAAGTTCACAATATTACAAGTGTCTATTTTTGATGCACCATCTTGTTCTTCGTTAGTGGGCTCTCGTTCTTCCTTTTGACCACCTCCGAGTGTTGTCTCAATCTCCCACTGGATACCGATCTGATTTTTATATCTATTTTTGTTGGTAGTTTTATAGGCAGTGGTTTGAATTGCTTTAAAAAAAAGCTGGCCATTTTGTTCAAAACTCACAGCTGGAACACCATTCTCCCTAGATGACGCCATCATCATAATACTAGTTCCTACTTGCGAACTTCCCAAGTTTTGATTGGTGGATTCTTGTTTGTTCCACCCTAATGGTTCAGAGATTACTGCTGTACTCATGGCACATGCATTACTACTTCCTTCATTATTCATTATCATGGGAACCAAATGGTTTACATTCATTTGTATTTCCTCAGCCGAGAAGGTGTCTAATTGATCTAGTTCACCTTTCTTTTGCTTCTTGCCATTATTATCATTGTTTCTCTTGGGCCAAGAGAAAAGTTGGCCCTGTTTGAAATCATTAACATCCCTCAGAAGTTTCCGTTTTTTATTTGCTTCCAAATCCACAATCCCCACCAATCCAACAAAAGAAAGGGAGGGAGGGTGGGTAGCAAGTTCATGCCAAAATGTGATTACTTACCCAGCTACACTTTTCTAAACCCCTTAAGCTCCTCCCCACCGTTACCTCATTTCCTCCTAATCATCCCTTCTTCGTTTAACCCTTTTATCTCCCCAACCCTCTTAACTCCTACTAATATATTTATCTAACCCCCTTCTGAAGCTGTCACTGGGCAAATTGGTTTGTTGGCAAACCTCATTTGTCCCGGTCCCCTTCAATAAACACACATCACACCGAATGACATTTGACAACCTTTATTAAACTTCCATAACATAACTTTGATAATCAACATTTCTTACAACTGAACATAGTATAGTTGCTTTTAATCACAGAATAAACATCCATGTAATGTAAATCAGGACAGCGTGACCTACTCATACTGACCCAGTAAGCAACGTCCATACCTCTGCTCGCTTACTTTACTTATGAAGCAGCTTCCAAGAACTTGCTTCATATCCTATTCATTGAATTACTTATCCAACCAAATAATTCAGGATGACGTGACCTCATGCATCCTGACCAAGTAAGCAGTGTCCATACCTCTACTTGCTTACTTTACTTATGAAACAAGCATCCCCATCTCACTTCATACACCATTTATAGAATAAGGGACGTCCTTACTTCCACTTGCTTATTTATTTAGCAAGCAGCCTCCAGCTGCTCACATTGCTTTTCCAAATCCTTGAAATGAACATCCAAACACCAGAGGGGGAACAGAAGAGGGCAAGCCTGTCCCTCTTCTCCACCACACCAGTTTGACCAGGCTGTTCCCCCTTCCTCCTACCAAAATAATTCAACCAACTGCATCCCATAAAAGGAGGAGTTAAGCCAAACATCACTCAGTGTACCCATCATCTGTAAACCAAATTAGAACCCTGTTGTCAACCCCAAAGCCCTAAAATACCAGTACTGAAATGTGCCTTGATGAACCTAAATAAAATAGGATTCACCGTGACCCCCTTGTACCACACCAGAACATCCATTCCAACAGAATACATTCCTTTCACTTGGCTTCTGTCAAGCAACTAACCATTGGTCCCTCTGTTAACAGCGCTCTGTGTCCTCATTGCACCACTCTGATAACCAGCACCTCTTCTGCAACTGGTATAGTCAAACAGCAGAAACAACCACCCTGTCGAATCCATCACTTTCCAATGCTACTTCCTTCAAGCCCCAACTACTGCCACCTGCAAAAGAAAGAACAATGTAAATTCTCTGCATACACCAATCAAACTTTCTTAATGACATTAGGCAATGTCAAAGCAGACCCCACCCCTAAACCACTCCTACTAAATTGCCCTAGCTCCCCAACCTCAACCTAACACCACCTTACCCAATCATTCCTTTCACAGACAAGCAAAAACACACTACAGAATCAATGACCCTCATTATAACACAAGTTAAAGTGGTACCAACCAAGGATATGGCAACTAATCACTGTAGAAGGATAACTTAAATATCAATAAACCTTACCTGGGACACCTCTTAATTTCCATATAAAACCTATACAGCACAGCATACGCCCAGCACACCTGCCTCTTAGTAGCCTCTAAATCATTTACATAATCACCCTACCAAACTATCCTACATGATTACTGAAGCAACTGGTAACAAGGGCTGTTTAGATCAGAGATGCCATGCACATTAGAAGAAAACCAATATTAATGTCCTGTCTTGACATTTCAAGTTAAACCACTGCAGTATGTAGAACAGCAACTTATGTGAACAGTAATAGTTCCCAATCCCCCCGACTAAACTGAATGACCTGAAGTGTGCACATAGCAGCAGGATTCCCAGCCATGAAAAAGCCATCGTCTTTCCCATCTCACCCAGACTCCAAGCGTACTAGCCTAGTCATCATAATATATGTAGTCTCTAAACTGTCACCCCTTGCCCCCTGAAGCTGCCTGTCCTCCCATTTCTGCATCCCGTATGCAATCCACATATCTAAACTAGTGGCTATGTGCATGTGCAGCCTCAGGACAGTAAACAGCTAACGTGCTTAGGAATATAAAATCTTAAAGTGCCACTCATGGGGTGATTGCCTGTAACTAAATGGGATGCATGGCTGAAAAGTATGATTAAAAATACACTTGTAATTGGAACATCCTGTCAAAGTTGAGGATTCTGTATTGACCGATAGTTAACAATTTGTCTACAATAAGCAAAAAATATGCAAAGGATGGATTGTACCTTTGCATTGATGATAGAAGAACAGCAGCATACACCATAAAAAAACATTATTTTTAGAGGAAGGATGACTAGGAAGCTACATAGCATCCACATGAAATCATGTGTATTAGATATACCCCATACTAGAGTGAAAATAATAAAATGTTAAATTTTTTGAATTGAAGAATTTGATTCCAGATGTCGAACCAAATATAGATATTATGATATAAACATGTACTGTATGAAAGATTACTAAGGATATACAATAGATGGCTATAACTGACTCTCACATATTTGAATGAATGACTAGACGAGCTATGGTATGTATGTATGTATATATATATATATATATATATATATATATATATATATATATATATATATATAGATTAACTTTCCATGCTTGAAATGCTAAAATATCGAATTTTAGAATTTTGAGCCTATAAAGTCGAACGAATGGAAACCGCGAACCCGGAAGTGTCGAATGGATTATGTTGAACCCATGGTATGGATAGCGTGTTAGGTAAGTGTACTGTTTTTGAGGTTTTGGGGAGGGTTTGTGTGTGTTTGAGTGTACTGGGGTGTTTGAGGCATAGGTTAGGGTAGGTGTTGTGCAGTGTGAATGTCTTAGTGTTGGGAGTGCTGGTATTTGTGTGTATGGGATGTGTGTTTGTGCTGAGGGCTGTGGAATGTGCGATGCTGGGTTGTGTGTGTTTTGGAGTGTTGTGTGACCTCAAAGTTAGTATAGATAAATAGGAGGGGCTGCAGGGGGGCTTGTCCCCCTGTATATACTAAGGGTAGGTGTGTGTATGTATTTGGTTGTGTGCATGTGTGTTATGTTTATTGTAGGAAAGTGTTGGGAGGTATGTACACTGGTGTATGTATATGTTTTGTTATGTGTGATGTGTGTTTGATGGGAGTTTGTAGATTTGCGGTTTTGTGTTTCGCGTTTGTGTATGTTCGGCGTTTAGGGGATTCAGCTTTATAGTTTTGTGATACTGAAGTTCGATAATTCAGTAATTCAATGCTATAAAGTGAATATGTATATATATATATATATATATATATATATATATATATATATATATATATATAATTACTTTCATTAGTTGTACTTAAATTAGAAACATCTGTAGAAGAGTTATTACTGGATAATGTGATGGATGCATTTCTAAAAGAAAACCTCACAGGAGACTTAAATATAACACATATGGGATGTTCTAAATAAAATGTATCAGGCAAAAAATAAATGGACCATGAAAGATAAGTTTATTACACCTTAAAGCTACCAGGAAGAAATCCTACCTCCACTGTCTGGTGTTGGCCATATTATTATGGTTGCCAGTTGCTGAAACTATCGTTATGGCTGGTAAAAAATGAAGAAAACATCTTTCTGGACACTGCTACAAAACTGACATTATAATGGACAAAGTGGTTACTAATTATATGTCGGAAGAATGAACCACAATGGTCAAATGTGAAGTGTGAAATACATACATAGAATGTGAGATGCAATCTAGATAGTGACTGTATGGAATTAACATAGGATTCCCTGAACAGGAAGTTAAATAGCCTTAATAAATCATATGTGCCATAGAAAGTAGTAAACATCTGAAAGATAAAATGGAAAGAACTGATACGTGCGCTGAATGTAATGGGATCTTTTATAAAAAGATAACTTGTTTAAGAAAATAAATATTATGCTCTAATAAATGTAATTGCTTAATGACAACCTCTATAAATTTGTAGAATTCCAGAGTGAATCATGGTCTGTTCAGAAACCAGAATGGCCATTGTACTTGTTGGTAAAGATGGAAAGACTCAGTCAGGCCTTTCTGGCCATATAAAATCAAATAGTAGCTATTTACCTACTAAAAACAAACTTTAACATTGATTGTAGTATGCAAGTTAATTCTATTAACTGAAAAAATGGAATACATTTAAAAGTTTATATAAACACTTTATTATTTAAAACAATTTTCATTGGTTGCTATATAGCCACAGAGTGTAAGGCCTGATTTAAATACTGTTGTTTTTAAATGTACTATGTTTGATAAAGTCTTTTGCACTTTTTCATTTTTCTTTTTTTACACTTTTTACATTTGAGGACTATTTTATGTGTTTCAAAGTTCATTATATTAATGAACAGTTTGGTCACTTTACTCATGATTTTTTTGCTCTGCAAAACATATGCTTGCCTTGAAATCTAAACTTATATACAGACTTATACTTAGAAAAGTCTTCAGTCACGTCACTTTAGCCAAATACAGTGACATTACAGTCCAGGTCATGGTATTACAATGTTGGTTTGGTTGAGATTAAAAAACACTGACTTCCTGAGCAGTCTTTATTGCATTCAGTTTACTCTTTTCTTGTTTAACAGCTACATAATGATGCAAACAATACTGACACTATCTTTTACTTAGATATGGTATGCCATGGCAGTTGTAGATAAATGTGTGTATGTACCTTTAAGAAGCTATCCAAGGGCTTGCATAAGTGTACAAATACTGAGCATGTGCAAGCCTGACTGCCATCTTTAATAAACAGTTGAGATGTAAGCATGTATTATGTAAGGTCTGTCTGTTAACCAGTTTGTTTTTATTTTATGATGCTGCTATCCATCCTGATTTGTTTCTATGTATTAAAGCATCTAAACGATATACCCTGCCTTCTTGTCATCTATGTTATAGAGGGACGAGCGACAGTTGTCCTCCAAGAAGGAATACAAGCAGTAGTGCCAAAGATAAATTTCTATCTCAGGAAATAAAAAAAAAATATTTTGCTGCAAGAAACTATAACAGGAGTCCAGGTATCAGAGTCAGTGTTCCAAAACTTCCCCATGGTTACGGTGAAAAACAGAAGATGTTTGTTTTTACCTTCTCTCAGAAAAATACTTTTTTCCTCAAGGGATCTAGTCAAAATTTATATTTCTGCAGGTTTTCAAATTAAATATAAAGGCATGTATCTTACATTTCCATCCCATAAAAATTTTAGAAGCAAAAATGAGCACTTTGAATCTTCTCAAAGTATATCTTTGTTGAGTTTCTGTGTAAAGTCTCGTGTTTTCAAGGATCTATTTTCTTTATCTTTATGTGTCATTTTTCTCTTTTGAAAGTTTGGATTATGGCAACAAGTGTCACATCTGAGTTTTTTATCTTATTTTGTGTTATGGTAGAGAAACAATTTCTTTTTTAACTAAAAATATGCTTCTGTGTTTTGCCTGAGTGAATATCAGTGGTTTTGACCACCCAAACAAATGAACAGCATATATAAATTAAAACAGCACCCACCCCATAATCTTTTACAAAAACAAAGTTATTTTTAGTAAAGAATGTGTAGTTCATATTTGTTAATTCTCATCATAATCAAATTAAAAGAATTATTCATACCATTTTATAAATAAGCTTTTCAGGTTTTGAATAGTGATATAGATGGTAATTTACAAATTCTGCTTCTAAAACTGTTGGGAAATCATTATACTGTTATTTTGGGCACTGCTCATCTCACTTTGATGATGTATCTGCAGCTTTGTGTTTACTGCAAGCAAACGATTATTCTGGCTGGTGATTTTAACACAGTATTGGATGACGTAATTATTCACAGGGCAGTCAAAAGGCATGTTTGCTGTAAGTCATTCCAATTTACGGATACATTTTTTTGTTGCAACATGATTTGATTGACAGGTCTACTATAGCCATTCAAATCCCAATTACTCAAAGACCACTTTCTCACTACTAGGGGTCTCAGTTGGCTTGTAGTTCACAATTCTGCCTTCTAGTTTTTCAAATTCAGCTACATATTCAGGTGATTTGTGGCAGCTATGGGGAGAGGACAGAGCTGTTGCACTTCACCCAAACACAGTAGCTGAGTTTTGGCAAGGATAGTGCATCAGCCGTGGGAGGTGGTAGTGGTGTAACCTTTGGCTTTAGGCAGCACTTGGGATGGGGAATTATGTTTAAGCAGGGGGCAGATTTATGGTTAGAGAGTGTGAGAGGAGTTTGGGTTTAGAGAGGAATTGGGGGCCTTTAGGTTTAGGGAGTAAGTAGGAAGGTTATGTTAAGAGAGTGGGAGGGAAGTTTAAGTTTGAGGAGTGGTTTTAGGGTGGTGTTTGAGGTCTTTAGGCCTAGGGTGGGGAGTGCTATAGTTAGGTTAGGGGTTGGAAGTCAGTTTTAGGATTAGATTAGCGTTAAAGTTCTTGTAGGGCTATGCAGTCTGCAGGGTTGGTTAGTGGGAGTGCTAGGTAATTAACTAGGAGAAGGCTACTGGGAATGAAGGCACTGGCCATTTCGATTAAGTGGCAGTGATCAAATGTGCCATGTGCTACTAGTTCATGATAGTTTGTAGTAGACCCTTGATTGGGATGACGTATTGCATCATAAATATTCAACATACCATGGGTTCACACATTTGGATTTAAAAGTCTAAGAGATGTTCATTGAATTTTTGCATTTTCTGTTTTTCACAGCTGCTTAGTGATAAGTTATTAATTTCTTATCATCCTAGGTAGTAGGTCTAATTTTTTTTTGCTTACCTTAGAACTTTATCATTAGGATTTAAACAGTTTATTACTAATAACAAAATAAATAATACTGTTTTTGATGAATATTATATTATTCACCATGATATTCACAACTTTTGAGACAATAATAGATGTCAAATGTACCATTATGTTCAAACTGACCTGCAGAACAGTTTGTATATGCACATTGTTGCAAAGGTTAAAAAACTGTTTGTGTTTCCTGCAAATGATAAACTTAACATTATAATGGACCAATTAGAGGTTTATGAAAAATTACTTAACATTTAATTTTGGTAAATATAACTTTAGAAATGAGACCACAAAGAAGATGAAGACCATCTAGATACTGATGCAGCTATAATCTTCTCTATAGAAATAATTTATACTTACATGCTGAAGAACAAAGAACGTTTTGCAATATACTGCTCAGACAGGAAAATAAAGCTTGTAACTCAAGCCAGATGTGAGCAAAGAGTGTATGTTAAGGAGCATCAACATAGCATATATGCTTTTGTACAATATTTTCAGCAATGCCACAGTGATGACAACCCATCTCCAAATATATATATATATATATATATATATATATATATATATATATATAGTGTTTGTGATTCTTGGCTGATAAGTTTCCATTTCTCTGAAGAATTGGAGAAGAAACTAATTCTGACTCTACCAAAGAAAACATTCTGGTTCTTGATGTTGTCAGACAAATTCATTATTTAGTTTCATTCTATAGTAATCACAATTCTAAACAGTTATTTTAGTTATTATTTTTATTTATTTTCATTTGTTTACTGGGAAAGTCTGACTGAACACATCCTTTTTCAGAGGAGGCCCGGGGGTAGGGGGATCTCCGCATAGAAAGTACAGTATAACAATACAAGAATGTAGTTCAGAACACAGAGTAATGCAAGAAGTAGATAACAGTGTTAAACAATCAGTTTCCTATCTTTTAGCTAACAATCAATAGCCCATCTTGTAGCTTACTCACGTGTTAATTATACAAATATAGTGGAATAAAGTACAGCTAACACATAATGAGAGCGTATAGACTGCTATTTTTTCCATCCATTGTGTATGATACTTTAACAGATTTATATCACCAAGCATTGTTATCTGATAGGATTTTTAAAAACGTAAAACAATTTTCCTTTTAAACATTATTGAGATGGTCGATTTTATTGTTTAGAGAAGTGTGAGCGTTCTAACAGAATCTCTTGGAGTATTTTCTCAGCAGATCATTATTGTTCTAGTTTACAGGTCTCATATCTGTAACAGTAGTAGATGATATAATTCTGACTCAGTAAGTGGTCTTCTGTATTTCTGATTCCCTTTTTTAATTTGGCATAGCAAATTAATAATAGTTATTTATTTGATTTGCATTATTATTTACTGCATTTGTTTACCAGGATAGCCTGTCTGGGCAGAAAACTACCCCTTTTCAGCTGAGGACTGTGAAGAAAAGCTTTGAAATAATTACAACATTAGATAATGAACACAGTAAACAGAGGTATACAAGTAATCAACACATGTATAAAATGTAAACTTGGTAGGAGTGAAAAGGAGGAAGCAAAGGATTAGCATAAAGAGGTGAGAGCGAATGTTTTATGATAGGTAGAAGGTAGACGAGGGAGAGGTAATGAGCAAGGAGGATATTTTGGAGTAATAACTAAGGATATAGTGCTTGAAAAGAGTAGGAAAAAGTAAGTGGCAGGGAATTTATCACCCAGGAGTTGTGCATGTACAAAGTCAAGTATTTTTTAGCTATTCTCCTGGTTGGACTATGAAATATTTGGTGTTTACTGTGTTTCTTAGATTGAGAAGATGGGAGTTCCAAATTTTAGCTTGGAAAGAGGAGTAGAAACAGTCTCCAGCTGACTTGTGAGATCTGTAACAGTTATAGCATGTTGTCAGTGGATCTCAGCTGTCTACTTGAGTTATAAAGTTGAAGAATATTTTTCAAACTAAGGCATTTGTCTGGATGACAGATGGGTTTGTGAGAAGTGACTAGTTGGGAAAGTGTAAGGTAATGCCTTAGCTCTAACCATTGAGTTTTTTATGGGTCAGACACTGATGCATCCTATAATAATTATCAGAGGCAAATTTCACCAACTTATTATAGCACTGTTCCAAGAGTGAGAGTTGAACCAGACAACACATAAAACACAAAATCAATGAGCCACACAATCACAGCCCTTAAGGCAAAATAACATAACTAACACACTAGTAATAGGTGACTCAATAGTCAGGCACACTGACGCCCCACTCACTAGGCTGGACAAGGAGAAGGTTACTGTTAGGTGCCTGTCAGGATCCAAAATCCGCCACATAACACAAGCCCTCAGGTCACTCCAAAACAAGTGCAAATATGACTCTGTCATTGTTTATGTTGGTGTGAATGACCTTTGATGTACCTCCCTGAATTACAGGAAAAGAGACATGGAAGAGCTCTCTGATCATATAGGTTCATAGGTTCATAGGTTGGTACTAGGCTATCAGCCCTAGGGCCTATACAAGCCTAGCCATAACAATTCCCTGGCTATTTCTTCCACATTATTTACTTTCCTGGACCCCTGTCTAGCAGGGCGACTGACGTGATCCCTGGGGTGAATTTCCTTTCTCCCATCCAATCGTCAAGGTTCCTCTTGAAGAGGTCCAAAGAGGCACTCTGCTTTACATGTATGGGCAATCTGTTCCAGAGTCTGGGGAGTCTCTGGGTCAGGAACCTATCCCTCCAGCATGTATTGTTTATTGTGATGACAAGGTTTAGATCCCTGGAGTGTGTAGCTCTGAGGGTTTGGGATTTCTTTAAGTGTAGCATGTCCAACAGCTCTGGGTTTGACATGGCCTTGTATGTTAAGCAGAGATCACCTCTGAGTAGACGATATGTGACAGAATATAGCTGGAGTTTTTTAAGGCGGTCAGCGTAGGGCATCTGCTTTAGGCCTGTGATTCTTTTAGTGAGGTATTTCTGAGGCCTTTCCAGTTGTTGCAGATGTCTTGAGAGGTACATACCAAATGGGGCGTTGTATTCTATAATGGGTCTAATGAGGGATGAGTACAGTGGGACAATGACCTCCTTTTTTCTGGATGAAAAGCCCTTCGTGATGAGGTGTGCCACATAGAAGGATTTCCTGACTGTTGTGGCGATGTGGTTATCGAAGGTGAGACCACTGTCCACCTGTGTCCCTAAGTCTCTTATCACACTTTCTGTGTTTAGTGTATTGCCACCTATATGGTAATTTATGGATACATGTTTTTCCCAAAGGGATAACAATACATTTCTTGGCATTGAGCTTGAGCCCATGGCTCTGGCACCAAGCATCTGTTTCTGTAAGGCCCTTTTGTAGAGTATCCACATCATTTGGGGATTCAATAATGGCTCCCAGTTTGCAGTCATCTGCAAACTTTGTTAGCCAGAGTCCCTTAGTGTTGACCTGTACTTCAGAGAAGTAGATGCCAAACAAGAGCGGCCCCAGGACTGAACCCTGAGGTACTCCACTTGTCACTTGTCTGGAGCTGGATTTGGAGTCGGCTACTTTTACAGTGTGGGTTCTATCAGTAAGCCATTTAGCAACCCATTGGGTGACATAGGGATTAATGCCCAAGTTAGTAAGTTTATCTATAATTCCAGAGTGGGGGATGGTGTCAAAGGCCTTGGCAAGGTCTAGATAGGCTGTGTGGACCACCTTAAACTTGTCCATAGCTCTGGAGACTGATTCAAAGAAGTCAATCAGGTTCTGGAGACAAGATCGGCCCTTCACAAACCCAAACTGGGTGGGGTCCAGTGTTTGAAGGTTGCCAATGTCTTTGTTTATAAGTTCCATGATAATACACTCCATGGCCTTGCAGATAAGGCTTGTCAGACTGATGGGACGGTAGTTTCCGGGATCCAAGGTGGATCCCCCCTTGTGGATTGGGATAACTGTAGCTCTGCGCCACTCAGTGGGCACGAAACCTGAGGTGAGGCTATGATTAAAAATGACACTTAGGTGAGGTGCCAGTTCATATTGTAGTTCATGTAGTACACAGCCCGGGATGTCATCTGGTCCCATGGATGCTGTATTCTTGGCTTTAGGAATGCGTTTTGTACCTGTGTGGCCATTATTACTATAATTTGGCAATCTTCCGGTATTGAGATGGGCCATTTAGGGGGTGAGAGGGGGGTGAAGTTGGCACTGAATTGATCTGCCAGGATATTGGCAATATCCTTCAGATCAGTATATTTAATGCCATTCTGTTTTAGCTCAGAGCAGATCTGAGCATTGCCATTTAGATTCTTGACATAGTTATAGAATGCTTTGTGGTTGTCTTTGGAATCTTTGGCAATTTTATTTTCGTAACTAGCTTTGGAGGATTTTATGAAGAATCTCAGTTTCTTACTGAGGCTAGTAAGTGAGTTTTTTCCATCCTGGGATTTTCCTCTTTTCTACAAAAGTTTCTTCCTTTTGTTGTAAAGTTTGTTTATGGCAGGGGACCACCAGATTGGCTTCCTTTTTTTGGATGAGAGCATTTTGGTTCTATTTGGGATGGCATGATTCATGCATGAGTGGATGCGCTTGTACAGTGCCTTGGTGTAGGATTCAGCAGTTGAACTTTCAGTTCCTGTCTGCATGGGTGTCATGAAGTTTGTCACTTCTGACTTGAGTAGCATGAAGTTGGCTTTGGAGAAGTTTTTTATGGTGGTTTCTTTACTAGGGGGTGGGGGTGGGATGTGGATGTTAAGGGTGATTAGCTTATGGTCAGACCTGACTAACAAGGGGGTGACCATAGGTATGGAACATTGATTTGCCATGTTGGTAATGACCAGGTCTAGGATATTGGAGCCCCTGGTGGGACTATGGATTAGTTGATCCATGGCGTTGGAATTTATGAATTCCAAGAACCGTTGCGCAAAGGTGTTGGGACATGAGTAGTTTTCCCAGTTAATGGCAGGGTAGTTAAAATCACCCAGTATTAGGGTGTTTGGTTCTATCTTAATATTTTCCAGTATGTTTAGAAAGGTGTAGTGATCTTGGGGTATGGTGGGGGATCTGTAGCAAGCTACAATTTGGATTGCAGTCTTACCTAGTGTTAGTTGCACTTGGAGAATTTCAAACACATTGTGTTGGCCAGCTAGCCTGGTGGTGTGAATATCCTTGGTGAATATTGACACTCCTCCACCTTTAGTGTTTCGGTCCTGGTTTGGTGGCCGAAAAGTGTGGTAAGAGTTGTAGCCTGGTATTGCAGGGGTGCTCTCTGGAGCCTTGAACCAGGTCTCAGTTACTGCACAGATATCGATGTTCTCCATTTTTAGGAGTGCCTCGAGAGAGTGCATTTTGAGGTTTAGACTTCTAGCATTGAGTAGCATTACCTTCAGATTTTGCATGCTTGCACCTGTTATGGTGGTGGTTTTGTCCTTTGAAGTTTGCCTAAAAAAGGCACTATAGGGGTGGCAAGAGCCTTAGCCAGTAACCTGAATCCCAGGGGCGACAGGTGCAGACCATCTCTGGCAAAGCATCGTGGTCTGTCAATCATGTCATCCCTGGCAGACAGATACTGCATCCCCTTTGAATGACACCATAAGCTTAGCCAATTGTTGAAGTCAATCATTTTATCCTTATATTGTGGTATCATTCTGGGTGAAGGCAGGATGCTACTCAGGGCTAGGGTCATACCTGCCTGGGCCACATTATCCGAGAGCTCTTCCATTTCTCTTTTCATGTAGTCCAGGGAGGTACGTCTCAAGTCATTCACTCCAACATGGACAATGGCAGAGTCATATTTGTACTTGTTGTGGAGTGACTTGATTGCATGCGTTATGTGGCAGATCCTGGCACCCGACAGGCAGCTGACTGTAATTTTCTCCTTATTCAACCTGGTGAGAGGGACATCAGTGTGCCGGACTATAGAGTCACCTATGACTAAAGTGTTAGGTACATTGTCTTGCCTTAGGGGCTGTTGCTGGGTGGCACACTGGTGTTGTGAACTATGTGACACATTGGTTGTGATTGGTGTTTGTTAGTGTTTCAGCTTCAGAGGTCTTTGTTGCTTGGGCAGGTTACAGTTAAGGGCCTCTGCATATGTGGAGTTAGTGTTGCTATATGTGGATGTTGGTGGTGCGGGTTTAGAAGGGCTATGTGTTGCTTGAGGTGTAGTGTGGGTGTTAACCTTCTCCTCTTGATTGTTTAGCACAATCTTGGGTGGAGAGAGCTTTGCTTCCATTTTGGCTATGTAAGTGCATCTCTCATAGGTTGTAGTGTTGGGTGGTAGGAGGAGAGGGTTGTCTGTGTATATGAGGCAATTGCTGCATTGCCCCAGTATGCCCAGATTCACCAGGTGGACAGGAGAAATCACCGGAAGCTGACCCTTGGACATGTCTGGTTTGGGGCTTTTTTTATTTCATTATAAAGTATAGGAGCTGTTTCCTTAGCAAGGTGATTTGCAATTATAGGCTGTTTAGTGCCTACTATTAATTTATCCTTGTTAACAAGGAGAGTTCAGTGTTTGTATGAGTTTAAGGCTTCCTAGTGCTTTTCAGCAGGTATTAGAGAAAGTGCTAGTCACAGGGATGCTTAAAGGTAAGATTGAAAAGAATGCACTCTGCAGTGTGCACTAGAGAAGTTAGATGTGAAAGTAGGTAACTTGAGTTTTACCTGTTTAAAAAGTTAAGGTTTAGTGGAGAGTTACTATTTTTAAAACAGCAAGATGGATTGAAAAGGGTGGTCAGTTTTGTATTTTGGTACTATGAAATACTGTAGGATGGCCAATAAATTTAAATAATTGAAGGGGTGGGATTTCAAAAATGATGATTTTGTGATTACTCACATAAGCCAGTGAAAGTAGAGAAAAATGAGATATATGGTCAGATTAACATAAGAGGCAGGCAACTAGAAAGACAGTGGTATTTAACAAGACAACTTAAATGTGTGTGAGTGTGGGAAAAAATTCTGCCTGACTCAGAACAGAGAGAGCTGTGGTCTCTTTTGAAGTTTTAATATGCTGTTAAAACAGAATGCAAGCAAAACACAAGGTAAAGAAAACAAACTACAGTATTCAAAATATAGAAAGGCAATACAGTAATACAAAAAATAAAAGCAAACTAACCTTTCCTTCACAGCAAAGTGTAGCAGAGTCTGGATGAGCCATTCTGGTAAAGCTCTGAAATGTTTTAGTTTACTCCTTAAATAGAAATTTTAGTTCCTAGCTCCACCCCCTCTGTTAACAAGTGATTAACCTTAAGTGACCTCTTCTGTCTTATGAATGAGTCCTTAATTAATCAGTTCTTATTTCTGCCTGACTCAGAACAGAGAGAGCTGTGGTCTCTTTTGAAGTTTTAATATGCTGTTAAAAAAGAATGCAAGCAAAACAGAAGGTAAAGAAAACAAACTACAGTATTGAAAATATAGAAAGGCAATACAGTAATACAAAAAATAAAAGCAAACTAACCTTTCCTTCACAGCAAAGTGTAGCAGAATCTAGATGAGCCTTTCTGGTAAAGCTCTGAAATGTTTTAGTTTACTCCTTAAATAGAAATTTTAGTTCCTAGCTCCACCCCCTCTGTTAACAAGTGATTAACCTTAAGTGACCTCTTCTGTCTTATGAATGAGTCCTTAATTAATTAGTTCTTATTTCTGCCTGACTCAGAACAGAGAGAGCTGTGGTCTCTTTTGAAGTTTTAATATGCTGTTAAAACAGAATGCAAGCAAAACACAAGGTAAAGAAAACAAACTACAGTATTCAAAATATAGAAAGGCAATACAGTAATACAAAAAATAAAAGCAAACTAACCTTTCCTTCACAGCAAAGTGTAGCAGAGTCTGGATGAGCCTTTCTGGTAAAGCCCAGGTGGGTATGACCCTGACCCTGAGTAGCATCCTGCCCTCACCAAGAATGATACCTCAGTATAAAGAAAAAAAATTATCAATTTCAACAATTGGCTAAGCTTCTAGTGTCATTCAAAGAGGATCCAGTGTCTGTCAGCCTGGGATGACATGCTCGACAAACCACGTTGCTTTGCAAGAGATGGCTTACACCTGTCACCCCTTGGCTTTTGAATACTGGCCAAGGCTCTTGCTACCCCCATAGTGCCTTTTTTAGGCAAGGCTTAAAATTCAAAGCCTCCTCCGTAAATAGCACAAGTAAAAAATGAGGGTTATGCTACTCAACGCCAGGAATTTAAATCGCAAAATGCATGTGCTCGAAGCACTCCTAAGTATGGAGAATGTCGACATCTGTGCAGTAACTAAAACCTGGTTCAAGGCTCCAGAGAGCACTCCAGCACTACTGGGTTATAACTCATACCACACATTTCGGCCACAGAACACGAACCAAAACACACAAGGAGGGGTTTATCTATATTCATCAAGAATACCCATGCCTCCAGGTTAGTGGCGCAGCATCATACCTCTGAGATCATCCATGTGCAGCTAACACTGGGCAAATTTGCAGTGCAAATTGTGGCCTGCTACAGATCACCCTCCATGACCCAGGACCACCACTCCACCTTTCTGGAGACACTGGAAAACATGAAGGTCCTACTGAACACCCTGATATTGGGCAATTTTAATTGCCCTACCATTAACTGGGAAAACTACTTGAGTACAAACTCCCATGCTCAGTACTTCCTGGAATTTATCAACTCAAATGCCCTGGATCAGCTGGTAAACTCTGCTGTCAGAGGCCACAACATATTGGACCTGGTCATCACCAACATGGGCGACAGGTGTTCCGTAATGGAGGTCAACCCGTCACTGGTTAGATCAGACCATAAACTAATCACCCTGGATGTCCACTCCCCACCACCACCCCTAACCAAGGAAACCACAGTGAAAACTTTTCTAAAGCAAACTTCACCTTACTTAAGGCAGAAGTGGTAAGTTTCACAGCCCCCACGCTAAAGGATAACACTGCCCACGATGCAGAATCCTTTACAATTGCACTCTAAGAGCACCTACAAGGATGCATGGATCATGCCATCCCTAGAAAATCAAGATTCACTCCCCTAAGAGAAGGAAACCAGTCTGGTGGACCTCTGCCATAAACAGGTTATACAACAAAAGGAGGAAACTAGTTCAGAAAAAAAGTAAATCCCAAGAAGGAAAGACATCCCTGATCAGTATCAGTAAGAAACTAAGGTCCCTCATAAAATCATCCAAGGCTAACTTTGAAAGAAAAATAACCAAGGATTCGAAAGATAACCACAAAGCCTTCTTTAGGTATGTGAAAAATCTAAGTGGCAACTTGCAGATATGCTCTGAGCTAGTGCAAAATAGCACAAAATATACTGAACCTACTGATATTGCCAACATCCTGGCAGATAGATTCAGTGCAAACTTCACCTCCCTCTCACCTTCAAAAGGGCCCACAACAATACTGGAAAAGTGTAGTGTCCTGGAAATCACAGAAGCACAGGTGAAAACAGCCCTTTCAAAAGCCAAAAACACAGCATCAATGCGGCCAGATGGTGTCCCAGGCTGCGACTTGCACAAACTACAGAACGAACTAATAACCCACCTAAACACACTGTTCACCCTCAGCCTCTCCACAGGCTACATGCACATAGAATGGTGCACAGCAATGGTTATTCCGCTCCACAAAAGAGGGGGCCACAACTGACCCTGGTAACTGTTACCCCATAAGAATAACTAGCCTGGTCTGCAAGGCTATGGAGCGCATCATCATGGAACCTATTAACAAAGACATTGGGAACCTCCAAACACTTGACCTGACCCAGTTTGGCTTTGTTAAGGGCATATCATGCCTAATAAACCTGGGGTGACTTCTTCAAGACAGTCACCAAGGCCATAGACGAGGGAAAGGTGGTTCACACAGCCTACCTTGATCTCGCCAAGGCATTCAACACCATTCCTTACTCGGGTTTTATAGAAAAACTCATCAGCCTTAACATAAACCCCTACGTCACAAGATGGGTTGCTAACTGGCTTACAGACAGAACTCACATGGTAAGAATAGCGGGCTCCAGGTCCGACTCTAAACCAGTCACAAATGGTGTCCCGCAAGGCTCAGTTCTGGGACCCCTACTGTTCAGCATATATTACTCAGATGTACAGACAAACACAGGAGGACTATGGCTAACTAAGTTCACTGATGACTGCAAACTGGAAGCCATAATTGACTCTCCGACTGACACGGACATCCTTCAAAAAGGCCTTACTGAGATGGACACCTGATGTCAAAGTCATGGCCTCAAGCTAAATGCCAAAAAATGCATAGTCTTCCCATTTGGGAAAAATAAAACACCCACGAATTACCACATAGGCGGCAGCCCCTTTAATACAGAAGAGGTAATAAGAGATCTGGGGACCCAGGTAGATAGTAATCTCTCCTTTGACAATCATATTGCCAAAGTAGTTAGGAAATCCTTCTATGTGGCCCATCTAATTACTAAAGGGTTGCATCTAGAAATAAAGAGGTTATAGTGCTCCTCTACTCATCACTCATACCCATCATAGAGTACAATGCCCCATTTGGGATGTACCTCACAAGACACTTCCAACAGCTGGAAAGACCACAAAAGCACCTCACCAAGAGGATTACTGGCCTCAAGCATATGTCCTATGCAGCCTGACTGAAAAAACTCCGGCTGTACTCAGTGACATATCTCTTGCTCAGAGGTGATCTCTGCCTGACTTACAAAGCTATGTCCAACTCAGAATTGATGGACATGCTCCACCTAAATAAATCCAAGTCACTGTGAGTCACACACTCTAGTGAGCTAAACCTTGCCACAACAATAAATAGAACATGCTGGAGGGATAGATTCCTGTCACAGAGACTCCCCATGCTTTGGAACAAAATTCCTAACTACATTAGGCAGAGCCCCTCACTAACACTCTTCAAGAGAAGCCTTGACGAGTGGATGGGTAACAGAAAATACACCCCTGGGATCACGTCATTGGATCTGCTTGACAGAGGCTCAGTTAATTAATCAATGGGGCAGTGAAAGCCGACACACTCTGGCTAGGCTTATAAATGCCCTCAGGCAGATAGCCTAGTACCTACCTATGAACCTATGAGTGGATTGCAGGTTAATCAAATGGGGGCAGAATAAAGAAGTGTAGGGATGAGAGGGGATCGAGTAATACTTTTTCTGGCATTATCTGTGAGGTATTGTTTAATTCTATAGTGCACTTAAATTTCTGCTCATGTTTTTTACTACTTGTTTTATATGGTGCACAAATTTTTAGTAGTGACACTTAGCTTGACTTACCAGCAATATGTTGTTGTTGTTAGAGGAAGTGATATGCTAATTATTTTGTAGTCACCTAAAAGCTTTAGGATAAACAGGATCAATTTTTTATGGTTCAGAAGCAGCAGGGTATCAGATAATCAAGCCTATATGGTGGGAAAGACTCTTGGGTGATTTATTTTAATTTGTCTGTGCTTTTAGCTGAACAGAGATGAATGTTGACTCATCTGCATACTGTATGACAGTGGTTCATTTAGAAGCTAAGTGGTGATCAGTAGCGAATATATTGAACAATAATTTAAACCCTGTACAGTAAGAATTCCATGGTGGCATTATAAGAAATTTGTTTTCAACATTCCCATTATGAAGAACCAGGTATTCCTGGCTCAAGTTTATGGCTATTAGGTTAGCTTAATCAAGATTTATATTTTCAAGGTTAAAATATCTTGCATTGATGTACATAACCACAAAGAGAGACACACTATCCTTTTGGAACCAGGAAATGCATTCTGAGTGGTGGTGGTTAATTTTACTATCCTTGGGATACATTAACACCTTCAATAAGTGTACACTGTTCTGAGTGAACAGACAACACAATTATAACTCGCACCTTCTTCTTCCTAATTTTAGTTTTCCTACTGATTTTCTTGTAGCTTTAAATACTGTGGGGGATTCATAAAGGTTACCACACAGTGTAATCTTTCTGAGTGACTAGAAAGTGCAAAAAATATGGTAGCGATGTTATTAAAAACAGATCATGCACACTTAGTGTAGGTGTTATTAAATCTGACCTTCTATGTTTATTTTGACAAATGAAATTAGTATTATAACTGCAATAATTTGGGGGCAATCTTTTGAATAATAAAATTTTTCTTTTCTTTTGTGTTTTTTCTTTGGTTATTTATATGATGCATCATATCTACATTTTTTAAGTAGTGAAGGGATAATACATATTTGCTCAAAAGTATTACTCCTCGAAACAGGGATAGTGAATCAGAGAAATATGTGCCAGATCACAGATTGCACAATCTCAGATTATTCCCCCTTCATCTAAGGTAAGTGATGTCATAATTATTATATCAGGAGTAGAGGTGTGGGGGAGGCTCAGCTGTCAAATTCTGGGGTGTGAGAGGTAATGACCCCAGTACAAATTCTTCTGGATTATAACAGTGGGATTTGGAATTCACTGTTTTTTTGTCCAAATCAAAGTTTAAATTTCCAAATCTTGAAACCTGCAGTACTGGAGCTTGCACTTCCAGTATTTTGCCACTTGGGTATAGTAAAAACAATAAAGACTAATTGTCACTGTTTTGATTTCTTCACTTAAAGTTATTTGTATCCAGGAAGATAATCTCCTTTGACACTGCTGGTTATACTACTTTGTTGATTTTAGGTTCATATGTTCATAGGTGTGTACTAGGCTAATGGCCCTGGAGCCTTTACAAGCCTAGCCCATAGGATTACCCTGGCATCGTGCCACCTGACCTTAGTTCCTAGTACCTCTGTCGAGTAGAGCCGCTGGAGTGATCCCCGGGGTGAATTTTTTATTTCCCATGCACTCATCAAGATTTCTCTTGAAGAGGACCAGAGAGGTGCTCTACTTGACATGTATGGGAAGTCTATTCCATAGCACAGGCAGTCTCTGGGTTATGAACCTGCCCCTCAAGCATGTTCTGTTGATTGTGGTAATGAGGTTGAGGTCTCTGGAGCATGTGGTGTGGAGGGATTGGGATTTCTTTAGATGTAGCATTTCTAACAGAGCTGGGTCAGACATGACTTTGTAAGGTAAGCAGAGATTGCGTCTAAGTAGGCGATATGAGACAGAGAATAGTTGGAGGTTTTTTTTAGTCTGTCCATATAGGACAAATGTTTAAGGCCTAGGATTCTTTGTGAGGTTCTTTTACGGCCTCTCCAGTTGTTGCAGGTGTTTAGTGAGGTACATGTCAAATGGGGCATTGTATTCAGTGATTGGCCTAATGAGGGAAGAGTAGAGGGAGACAATGACCTCTTTCTTCCTGAATGCAAAACCCTTAGTAATGAGATGTGCCACATAGAAGGACTTTCTGACCACAGTGGCAATGTGGTAGTCAAAAGAGAGGTTGCTGTCAACCTGTGTTCCCAGATCTCTTATAATGCCTTCTGTGTTCAGTGGACTACCATCGATGCAGTAATTCATGGGAACTGGATTTTTCACAAAGGGGATAACAACACATTTTTTGGCATTGAACTTAAGGCCATGGTTCCGACACCAGTTGTTGGTCTCATTGAGGCCTTTCTGTAGGATGTCAACATCACTCGGGGAGTTAATAATAGCTCCCAACTTGCAATCGTTATGCTACCTATTATACAGCACTAACACAATGCCTCATGATTGAAATACCTTTTAACTGGCAGTTGGCAAAAAAGAATAAGTAGTTGTTAATGAGCTGCTTCATGTAGTCCAGTAGTCCAGGGTTTGAGTTATTCAGCCTTCGTTGTCTAACAGTGTGCCTCTGAGCAAGTCACTTAACCAGGCAGCCATCCTTGTGTGAGTCTGAAAAGAGTCTGTGGAGATCAGTGCTCTATCATGGATAGCAAATACAAATAAAATAAATACATTCAATAGTAAAATGGATGTGCAAGGCTTAGTGAAAATGGGGTGATTGTATTTTTAGTAGGAAAGACTATTCCCAAATGCAGGCATTAATGTTGAGAAACTATTATCAGCTCAATGAAGTCTCTTCCTTGATTCAAGTAAGGAGGTTATTTCCTGGCATTTGTGAGCCTATGTTCTCTTTTATCATACAGAGAAATGAGGCTAGAAATATTGTTAGTTGAGATATTGGGAGAGGTCAAATTTTTTCTTAAATGCAGTGAATATGATTACAATGTCAATATTCTAATTGCACTATAGAATCTCTTAACCTATTATTGTTCCTGCAGTAGTAGAGAGGCTATCAGAGATCATTTTTAGGCCAAAAAAGTAGGAAGCTGACTTTTGATTTGGTGGCAGATTTATTATGCTCAGTGTTTTGTTTTCCATCAAGCCAGATAGGAGATAGTGGAAAATTTTTGTTTAGTGCTACAGGTCATACATTTTTGCCATTTTGGTACTGAATATAAGTTTATATTTGAGTAGTCAGAGAGGAAGGAAAAGTCTTCTTCAAGGTCTGTTTTGAGGGTTGAGAGGGAGGGATTATTTCTGTAGACGACCATGTCATCTGTTACAGAATGATACTCAACTGTGGGAGGTCCGTGGCTAGTTAATTAATAAAAGGGAGAAAAGTGGAGGTGATAAGATGGATCACTGAAGTACTCTATTAATTAGGGGGATGAGGAAGGAGAAAAGGATCATACAATTTAGATGTTAAAGTTTCTCCAGTACAAGAAATTTCTGAACTGTGAAAGAGAGTTGTAGCCAATTCTAGCTTAAATAAGGGGGTTTAACAGAATTTATTAGAATTTAATGGTTCACCAACTTAAAGGTTTTTGTCAAGTTGATGAAAATAGCACATTAAAAGTCCTTTTTTCCATGTTCATGAGAATATAATCTGTGAGGGTATACAAGACTACAACTGCACTATGATCACAGCTATGTTGGAAATGGTGCTATACTTCTAGGTATATTCTGCACATTGGGTGAAAATTAGTTTTTCAAAAATTTGGCCTGAAGTGGGTAGGATTAAAACTGGCCTTAAGTCATTGGCACTTTCAGGTTTTGTTTCTTAGATATGGATTTTATCACTGCTTGTATCTAAAATATTGGTATTGTGCTGGATGAGAGACAAAAGTTGTAGATATGGTGAAGGGTGGAAAGAGTATGATCTTTTTACAGTGCATTTAACTAGAGCATGTAAACCAAAATACTCCAACAATATGAATTGCTTCAGAATTTCTATCCAGGCCTCATTCATTCACAGAGCCCTGTCACTAAAGAGCTATATAAATGCTGAAGTGATATTGCCCGCAATAAATGATTCAGTTTTACCTGTTGCTTCTGGCATACGTTTCTCAAAGTAGGGCAAACATGTCAGCTTCAGGAGTTCCTTAAAGTGACCTTATCATTCTGAAAATGTTGCCTGTCAAGGTCAACATTTCTAAATATTTACTGAGAACAACCTAGCAACATCCAGTCCATCCACCCTGAGTCACTAGATGCTTTGCCAAATCCTCTACGATGCCACGTAAATTCTCATTCCCTTATTAAAAGCCCCTTATATTCTTGACGAATATAAGTAGAAATATATGGAAATAGATAAATATAAATATGTAGATATGCATAAATAAGTTAGGATAGCTACCAAATGCTGCAGTATGATATGACGGTGGTTTCAAGTAGCTGAATCTGTTTGCCTGTGACTTTATTAATGGGCCGTAACCTTTACTCATTCATTGTGACTGAGAACAAGTGCAAAGACCACTATAAGTCCTACCTAGTTAAACCAGGAAACAATAACAAGAGGTAACTATTTCAAATAATTAAAAATAACTATTACCAGTGTGCCCCTCACCTGTCATCTCATTTTCAATATCATCACATTTGTATGGGCATCTGCATGCTTTTTGATGAACACCACCAACTATTCATTACTAAAAGAGCTGTTCCCTATGTTCCTTATTCTGCCAACTTGTGTACTCTTTCCTCATTATCTTCGGGTTCCCACTGTGTCCCTCATGTGCATATCATATTAGAGCGAGTTGCATTAAGATATTCATGATGCACATTCTTTTTTCTGAGCAGTTCAGCCCATTAATATTATAAAACAACACTTATGAAGTAAGGGTGCATGTCCTTGTATTATGGGCAAACTGGTGTGAGTATACTTAATGATATAGAAAGGAATTTCAAGTCTGATATATATTCTGATTATCTCCACTAAATAAGATTTTATCTAAATAAACAATGTTAAACATGTACAGTTTTTTTGTAAGAAACCTTTGAATAACGGGCTTCCTCACAAGAAAAAAAGCTTAACTATATGTTATATTTGTAGCGGGTTATTCCCACCGATGGCCTGATAGTTAGAAGTTATGGATTTATTATGCAGATGGGCCGGCTGATTTTAAGTGGAGGATAGGAGGTGCAGAGAAATGTTGATTGTTTCCTACTATCCTCATAGCTTATTCACTTCATTCTGATATATTCTGTAATTGCTGCCAGCACAATGCAACAAGGATAGCACCTTGTGCTGGGATATTAACTTTAGTCCCACATTTGGCCCTCTAGGGGACACAGCTCTATCACAGAGAAGCACAGAATGAGGTGTTTCTGTTTTACCTTCTTCAATGTTATCTGCAGTTTTACATTCCACGAGATTCAAACTTGTCTGAGTAATTCTCTTTGTTTTACAGTCCTCTTAACTTTTTATAGCCCAGGAAGGGCAACTAGCTCAGGTGTTTTACATTATGTTTTAAGAAAGAAAGCTTGTTTCCAATTATCTGGGCTATTTGTTGTTTGCCCCCTAAGTACAAATGCAAACCTACACTCACAAATACATCAGACAACAGACATCTGCTTTTGCAGTTGGGGGCAGGTGTAATGGTTAAGGTGTTTACCTCACAGACACAAGGCTTAATTCTCACCTTAGGTCTGCAAGGACAGCTAGCCTAGTACATACCTATGAACTGACAGGCTTCTGTATTTCTAGTGAGCTAAGATGAAAAGGAATATATACAAAACTATGCACACACTCATACAATGCAGTAAATAACTGACAGGTGGGCTTGGGGCTTCAATGGAACATATAAAAAATAAAGGTGACATAGTAATCTCCTCAAACTATTTTATACTGTGGTATAGATCATAGCTCAGTACACACCAGAACTAAAGTAGCAGTTATAAATGGCACATCCATTGCCTCATCTGCTTCATGGCTTTCTAAATGCAGAAAGTTGCTCTGGAACAAAATGACCTGCTTGTACGAGTTATGTCTGCCTGACAAGAGACTTATTAACTGCATGCAGCAGACAGCTGTAGTCTTGCAGGAAATCAAAAGCATAAATGTTATGTACTCTATAAAGGTTACATGCTCAGACAGATTTTATATTTAATTAAACTACAAAGAGTAGCTTTACTTAAACAAATTAATTGTACTATAAGCTCTGAAGATCTATTAGCCAGGTAAAACTTGTTGACATTGTGTCAGCTGTATTGCAATTAAGGATACTAGCCAGGTATGCTCTTGCATCAGATTTTCCAGCTAATCATGTAGTCATCATTCCAGTGGTGTAAACATCTGGTTTCATTATCATTTTTTTTTTTTTGCAGTATAACTAGTATTTCATAAACTCATGTTTATTCTTATATATTATGGTCCTACTCTTAATAATTGCCTATTATCCTGGATTTTTTTTACCTGACATATCAATCTACAAATGATCACACGTGTAGATATTTTCATTTATAAATAAATGCTAAAATTTTGAAAGACAGTCAATAGTGATTGCGGTGCTACGTATGGAGAAATCCATTCTGCTTTCAGCACATTTAAATGCTTGAGGGATCTGGCAATATGAAAGGGGAAAAGAAGTTTTGCAGTTGCTAATGTGATCCGCTGGTAAAGTCCTGACATTTTCAACAGCAGAGGTCAATATAAACCCATACTGTCTTATCTTCCAGTGAACACATAATTTCCAGTTTGGGGGAGGAGTGGTAGCTTTTTTCTCAGACACGTGTTTCCTCTTGGTACCTTCCTTTGAAAGTATGATCATTTCCTGATCATCAGTTTTAGTTTATCTGGCTCAATAAATGCCCTTCTTTCTCCATTCCAGATGATCGTAACTTTTTACCTGCATATTTATGCTGTAGGTTTTGAAAAGACTAAGAGAGACCACTGATCAATGACTTTGCAGTGAGGAAGCTTGTGAAATAATTATCAACATCAAACTTAATGTTTATTTTGTTTTGGGGCCTTAGTGGAGCACTGACCATCTCCATTGTGGTCTCTTCCTGGATCAAAAGTCCATCTTATTTTACAGAACAGAGGTGCATCTGGTGTTGGCGAATCCTTGGAATGGAAACCTCACATTCTGTTGGAATAAGAAACTGGCATAGCCCTGGTGATGCATCATCACTGGCACCAAAGAGATATTTCATATGTTATGCCTAAGGCAAGCCTCCGAGTTTAACAGCAAGTGCAGTGCAAAGCCTTCTATCTAAGGAATAGAAAAGATGCTCAGTTATGTACAATCACTGTTCTTAGCTAAACTCTTTGGTGACGAGAAAAGAAATTATAAAAGCTATATTCTCATTTCGGGAAATAGATGGAGTGAAGAAGGTTACTGTTCATCTTAACAAAATGAACAAGTTAAGACAGAAATTTAAAGGGCTATTAGATCAAGACAAATTAGAAAAACTGTGTTCTTCTCACAAGGAAGTGGATATGGTAATAATGGATGTTCATCGTGCATACAGCTGCAGTCATAACAGATGGGTTTTCCTGCCGTCAGGCGGGTCCTCGGTAGGCCGAATTCCAAAGTCTAGGTCCAGCATCGGATGTCGTCACTTCTTCCCTGACGTCAGTGTGACAGGGGTATAAAAGAACCGGCCGATGCCATTTTCTTCAGTCTTTCTTGCCGCGTGGTGCCCGAAGCAGTTCGCAAGTGCCGGTCGGCCAGCTCCTGAGATTACGAATATTTTTCAACCGAAGTCTTCTTGAAAGCTAAGTACCCCGTTGGGGAAACTTTTCTTGCCTCAGACTGATGTCAGACAAAATTAATAATTGCATTTCATGGGGGAAGCAAATACCACATAAGGATTTCCATTCCCTCTGCATTCCTTGCTTAGGCCCAGACCACGACGTCTTGGCCTGTCGTTTTTGTGCTACATTCAACAGACGCAATATTAAGAGTCGGGCGGAGTTCACCCAACACTATTTTGGCAAAAAGTTTAATTACAATATGTCGTTGGATAATCCGACCCCAGTTTTGAGTAAAAGATGCAAAGATAAGGACTGACATACGAGGTCCGCGACTTCTACTGACACCACGCTAAAGCCGACTACTGGTGCTCCGGTTCTCAGCGAGGCACCTACGCAGCCCCTGACTACCGATGACACTTCATTAGCGGTGTCTTCTGTGCCCGAGGTCGCAGGCTCTTCGGCCCACACCCCGACTACAGATACTGAAACCACTCTTGGCGGGGAAACTCAGAGTTTAGAAAGGCCTGCCACCTCTCAAGGTGTCTTCAGGCCTTCTTCTTCTTTTTCCATCAAGGCTTTCACTAAATCTAAAGCAGCCATGCATTCTAAAAGACAAGCTCCACAGGGCCCCTCTCAAGGCCCCATACCTAAAAAGCAGATGCTCAAAATGGCTGAGGATTTGATTACTCTTATCGGGATTCCCAACCCCCCTTGGACAAAAGGCCCAGAGTGGAGGAAGAATACCCTTCCTCGGACCAGGCCTCCATTACTTCAGAACATTCTGAAGACCAGGAACATTCATACTGCCCTTTTGAAGATTCTGATGCAGAGGAGTCCATTCCCTCTGTCTCCCCCACTGAGGACTACTCTTTTGGGGAAACCTTGCATACCTTGAGGGAACACTTCCACTGGGAAGGCCAAGATTACTCAGACTCCAAGAAAAGGCTCAGGGATTTCCTCTTGCTCCCTCAGCACAGGCCTCTGGCTATCCCTCCTGTCTTAGACATACTAGACGATGTGTATTCAGAGGCCAGCCTCAACCCAGACTCTTTACCTCCAGCTCCAGTCAAGCCTGACAGGTATTACCGGGTTCCTGATTCACACCAATTCCTATACAAAAGCCATGCGGCTGACCCAGAAACCATTTCACAGGGTCCCAAGGGAATTAAGGCCTCCACTGCCAAAAATCCATTACCTTCAGAGAGCGATTCCAGAGTTTAGAAAGGTGGGGGAAAAAGGTATACACCTCGGCCACCTTAACCATGAGGGCATTAAACTGTCAGTTCCATATGTTAAAGTATCAACAGTTTTTGTTATCTCAGTTGAAAGGTAAAATGTCACAACCTGAACAACCAGACTTGAAGGAGTTGCAGGATTTGTTACATAGTGCAGAGCAAGTGGGTAAACATACCTTGCAATGTGATTTTGATGCTTTAGAGACCTCATGATGAGCTGCTGTTACAGGATCAGTCATACGTAGACATGCTTGGATCAAAGAGCAAACCTTACCAGATCATGTCAAAGCTAAACTACTAGATGCACCTCTTCAAAAAGATGTATTGTTTGGTGTTAAAGCTGAGGAGGTATTAAAGAAAATGGAGGAAAAGGCAAAATCAATGCAAACAGTGAAAGATTTCCTACAGGTACAACCTCCATGTTTCAGTAGAAACTGGCCTTCAAAAAATTGGTCCTTTCCAGCCATTGACAGACCTCAAAGAGGTAGATACAGGCGCCCGAGGGGTAGAGGGCAATCTCAAGGATCATTTAGAGGCAGACAATGGCAAGCACCTACACCAAGAGGTGGTGAGGATAGTTCACAGCCATTCAGAAAGCAGAACCAATGACTTTCCCCTTTGCATGCCAAGCAAGGCTCTATTGGCAGCACCTTTAGGTGGAAAACTGGCGTTATTTTCGAAAAATTGGCATATTGACACAAAAGACAAATGGATCCTGGACATTATAGACAGAGGCTACAGATTTCACTTTTACACCTTTCCAAGAATGAGAGGCATGCCAAACCTGCCACACAATCAAAGGGCAGAGGCACAAAAACAAATTTCAGCTCTCATGGACATGAAAGATATTCAAGAGGTACCTGCACAAGAACAGGGTCAAGGTTTTTATTCCAGACTATTCCTGGTACCAAGAAAGGGCAAAGATTGGAGACCTATTTTGGACCTATCCATCCTAAACACATATTTACTCGTACCAATATTCAAGATGCTCACATTACAGCAGCTTCTTCCCATGCTGGGCAAGGAGTCTTGGCTGGGAACACTGGACCTCAAGGAGGCATACCTGCATGTCCCAATCAGACAGGATTGCAGAAGATACCTCAGATTTCTTGCAGGTTCAAGCCATTATCAATTCTCTGCATTGCCCTTTGGCTTATCTACTGCACCCAGAGTGTTCACGAAATGCCTGGCATCAGTAATTGCCTTCTGCAGACTTCAAGGGATACAGATATACCCATATTTGGACGACTGCCTGATCCAAGCGTACAGCAAACACATACTTCAGAAACACCTGGCATTTGTAATAATGTTGTTGAATTCTCTGGGATACACAGTCAACAAAAAGAAATCAAGACTAATACCCACTCAAACAATAATTTTCCTGGGTGCCAGCTTGAATACAAACACCCAGATGGCCTACCTCACACCAGAGAAACAAGGGCAATTAACTCATTACTTCAGAAAACTGGCAACCTCCACCAGGCTGACTGCAAGGAAAATCCTGCAGGCTCTGGGATTCATGGCATCTTGCATCCTACTAATCCCATGTGCAAAGCTGCATATGAGGAAACTTCAATGGTACCTAAAAAACTTATGGTCTCAACACAGCCACAGTTTGGAAACAATTATACCACTGATTCCATGTCTTCAAAAGGAATTTCTGTGGTGGGCTCAAGCATGCCAAAGAAACATAGGTCTCCCATTCTGCAAGCCTCAAGCAAATCAAGTCATCACAACAGACGCCTCGGACTACGCCTGGGGGGCGCACATGACAGATCGGTGCATTCAGGGCAAATGGTCCCAAAAAGAAAAGCACCTATACATCAATCAAAAGGAAATGCTAGCAGTAATAAATGCTATTATGGCTTTCAAAGACCTACTGCATCCAGGCCAGCTATTGATAAGGACAGACAACACCACAGTGATGTGGTACATAAACAAACAGGGAGGAACTCATTCATACCCCCTATGCAGGCTAGCCATGTCTCTTTGGAACATGGCTCTGGAATTACAAATCCAACTAAAAGCACAGTTCCTGCCAGGCAAGGAAAACATGCTGGCGGACAACCTAAGCAGAAATATGACAGATCCACACGAATGGAAGTTGCATCCTCAAGTTTTTACAAAGATAATTCAAGCATGGGGAAGGCCAGACATAGATCTCTTTGCCATCCACAGAAATTACCAATTGACGAAATTCTGCTCAAGGACCTTTCATCCACAGGCCTGGAAAGTGGACGCACTCTCTTTCAGTTGGACAACTATGACAGTTTATGCCTTTCCACCTCTTCCTCTGCTGCCCAAAGTTCTATTAAAAGCCAGAGCAGACAGACCAAAGATGATTCTCATTGCTCCAGACTGGCCAAGGCAGCACTGGTACCCACTCCTGAGGAGCCTGACACATTCCCCACCATGGATCCTTCCGATAATGCCTTTTCTACTGACTCAGCACAACTTCAAAACTCTTCACAGTCAGCTGAAAACACTCAATCTAGCCATATGGAGGATTCCTTAAATTCACAACAGACCCTACTCTCCAAGGAGGTGCAGGATGTCATTTTGGAGGCCAGAAGGCCTTCTACTAGAAAAGCCTACTCCGCAAAATGGAAACAGTTTTGTGCCTGGAATCAGAAAAAGGGTCAGAATCCTGAAATACTGACTTTACCTCAAATATTACAGTACTTAGCTGAGATGCTAAACAGTGGACTTTCATTCTCCTCCATCAAAATCCATGCCTCAGCCATTTCTGCAGAATACAACACTGATCCTCCTTTATTCTCTCACCCTCTCTTAAGACAGTTCCTCAGAGGGGCTAAGAATATAAAACCCCCAAGGAAGCAACCAGTACCTGCTTGGGACCTCAATTTCATTCTAGAAAAACTGACCCTGCCTCCTTTTGAGCCAGCTGCTTCAACAGAACTGCAATATTTGTCATGGAAAACAGCCTTCCTTCTGGCTATCACCTCAGCACACAGGGTTTCGGAACTACAAGCCCTCATGGCTGTGCAGTCTTTCATCATTTTCCATCAGGACAGAGTTTCCTTACGAACCAACCCTTCTTTTATTCCAAAGGTAGTATCCAAGGTAGCCTTGAATCAGGCTATCCACTTATCTACCTTTCATCCTAATCCACAAAACAAAGGGAAGAGACTACTACATTCCTTGGACATTCACAGACAGCTCCGTTATTATTTGGACAGAACAAAGCCTTTCAGAAAATCAGAGCAACTCTTTGTGTCCTATGCTACAGGTGCTCAAGGGAAGCCTATTTCCAAACAGACAATCTCAAAATGGATAGCCCACTGCATTTGCTTTTATTACTCTTTTCATGGTAAAACTGTACCTACAGTCATCAGATCTCACTCCACAAGGGCCACAGCTACCTCTGCAGCTTTCCTCAGGGGGGTTCCTACCAAAGATATTTTGGAAGCAGCCACTTGGAGTTCTGTACATACATTCTCCAAGCACTATCACCTACCATTATACTCCAAATCTAGAGCGGGCTTTGCCACTGCAGTCTTGCAGGGCATCCTGGCTCCTCCAAGTTCCACTTAGTGCCTACCACCCGTTTTTTAGCTTTGGGATTCTACCCATCTGTTATGACTGCAGCTGTATGCATGATGAACATAGTACAGTTTTGTACCTACCATAAATGTAGATGTTCGAGTGCTAATACAGCTGCAGTCCAGGTTTCCCTCCCTCCTTCCCCTCTTGGGGCAGGCCTAATGGCTAACACCTCCTCATACAACATGATTGGGGTATTCTTTCATGGTGTATTTGCTTGCAACTACTGTTTTTTGATTTTATTGCATTGCATTATTACATAAATTTATGTTTTGTCTTCCTTCTGGGGGCATCTGACATCTGGGGCAAGAAAAACTGAAGAAAATGGCGTCGGCTGGTTCTTTTATACCCCTGTCACACTGACGTCAGGGAAGAAGAGACAACAACCGACGCTGGACCTAGACTTTGGAATTCGGCCGACCGAGGACCCGCCTGACGGCAGGAAAACCCATCTGTTATGACTGCAGCTGCATTAGCACTCGAACATCTACATTTACGGTAGGTACAAACTGTACTTTATATCTCTTAAAAAAATCAGCAAGTTAAGAAAGAAATTTGAAAGGGGTGGTAGACAGATTGTCATCAATACATTTTATGATTACCAACTTTTTGACATAAGAACCAAATGAGGATGGAAAAATATATGTCTTTACCCAGTACCATAGGTCATCTGGTGCCCTGTGCAAATCTACAACTTGGCATTCCCTTTCAACTGAAAAAAAAAACTCTTGAATAAACAAAAAAGGCTACTGACTCCAGAAAAACTTTATTAAACTCTACCCCCTTAGCAAAAAGCCTTCAAGGAGTAATAAAAAAGAAGTGCCAAGACCACATATTTTATACATAAAATAATCAAGGGCAATCAAACAATTCAATTTAAATAATCAATTAACTCCTAAAGAAAAATACACTTCCAATTGCACTCAACATTCAAACCCTTGGGAGATAAAGTAGCACATTTTAAAATGTATATTGTTTCTTTATGCAATAATTTGTCTTTAGGTAAGTTTTTCTCACCAAATGTAGCCCCCACTTGCTCCAAAATAGTACCTTGTAATAAGGAAACATTACTTTGATAGCCCTGTTTAAAATGCAACACTTTCCATTCTCTGTTTTTCATATCTCTTATCTGCTCCTACAGTCTACAATTAAAAGCCCTCTTACTTGTCTAACTTTGGCTTTATTGATGTAAAACAAATTACATGGATGTTTGAGGGCATAAGCAATGCCCTCAGTTTTACAAGTGAATTTATTAGCTGGAAAAAATAGATGATTATTAGTTCTATCAAAAAACTCTTCTCTGATCATGAAACTGTAGCAGGTTGCTTACTAAGTTGTGGCAAGCAGTTTATAAGAGATGTTTGGCTCAGACTAAGTGCTCAAGTGCACAGTGCTTGAAATGAGCTGTAAATGCAGTACTGGCATTCATTTAAATCAATGCAGGTACTGCCCTCTTGTACATCTGCACCTGACAGTTATGACCCATGATGGCTTGCACATGGGGCAGCCTCCCCATTCTCATCACCCTAGTAAAGCTTCTGTCTTTAGCAATAGCAATGTCACATTATATGGAGAGCTGACACACCTTGAAAGGGTTTATCCTCTGGAGCCATTGTTTATTTGGAATGCATTTCTGAGATATTTTGCCAGATGGTACTGTAATAGGATGTTATGTGGTCCTATCTCGCCTACATTCATTACTGATGGGTTCGGAGCTGACAATCGGCTCCGACTCGGCTGACTATTTTCAAGCACAAAGTCTCTAACTGGCTGGGCTAACTGGTATCCCAGGATGCAACTCTCCCAAACCCCCAGATCTCATTTGCCGCTTGTTGAGTCAAGACATGGTCTCGAGCTTAGCTGTGGCTAAGTACTTTATTGACTAGAAAACCTTGTGAAAATTTATATTTTTTCTGTGAAACAAAAGCTATTTTCATAGCTACATTGTGTTGTGTCTGTTGTTTGGCATGTGGCAGTTTGTGGAGAGTGTGAGTAGTTCCCTTGCATTTGGTGGGCTAGGCCCATTTAAGTTAGAGGGATCTAGCCATCTCCTTCATTGTTTTGTTAGTGTTTTAGGAGCATTTAAGTTAGAGTTCCTTGGTGTATCCCTTCATTCTCGTTGTGGTTGTTGAGTGTTTGTTTTGCTGGACATGTCTAAAGAACAGAAAGAGCATAAACCCTCTGGGTTTAAAAAATGCTCAAAGTGTGCCTACAAAATGTCAATCACAGATGGGCATGCCATCTGCGTTTATTGCCTTGGTGCTAAACACTTGCAAGAATCCTGCAGTGTCTGCCATTCTTTCAGTTCTAGGGTACTGCAGGAACGGAAAAATAAACTGATCTTGAAGGGCCTGGTCAAGCCCTCCTTTGAAGAGGATTTAGAATCAGCTTTGACTACTGGCAGGTCTAAGTCCACTAAATCTAAGAAACGATCTACGTCTCCATCCAGTTCCTCTGAGCCTCCTGAGAAGATTTTAAAGGCGATGACTACTTCCTCGGCACCATTGTCTTCGGAGCCGCAGGAGAAGAACTCTGTGTTGGACTCAGCTTCCTCGGCCCCATTGGCTTCGGGGCCACAGGAAGTATCAGTAGTACTGGAGTCGACATCGGCTCCGATCATTTTGGAACTGATTCGGAGCCGGATCACCCAGTATTACTCAGGAATCGATAGGTAGGAGATCCTCATCTCCTTCAGTGGCCTCCAAATCCTCTCAGTTGTCTGATTTGGACATGGATATGGTGGTTCAGAGGCTCCTTCAGTCGCCAGTGTTAGCTAAATTATTTTCGGCTCCAACCCAGTCGGCTCTGGAGCCCATTCCCTTACCGGTACGATGATTCCTCCTCCGAGCATTGTGTCATCGGAGCCGGAGTGTTCGGCACCGAGTGATGTCCTTACGCTGGCTCCGGTACTCCTGTTGGGTCCATCGGAGCCGTCATCAGCTCCAACCATTTTCGATTCCTTCATCTGGTTTCGGCACTCGGGTTTCTTCGGTCGGGCCCGAGGGGGATATATCGGGACTTCTGTCTACCCCGAGTCTCCCTCTTGGTGCTTCGGCTCGGGGGATCCTGACTCCGGTTGTGGCCTCGCAGACGGGTCAGTCCTCGGATTCGGGGGGACCTGCCTTCGAGGCCATGAGGACAGCACTGGCCAGTTCGTGAGCGACATTACTTGGATCGACCACTCCATCCCCATACACCCCGGCTAGAGCCTCTGATGCCCCCCTATCAGTAGACAGTGGAGCTTGAAGGCCTGAGGACACCCCCATGAGCGGTCCACAACTTTCCGAGGGCCCCTCAGAGTCTGGGCCTGAGGAGCATTCCAGGAAGAAGTTGTGCAAGAGGAAGCACATAGACTCCCAAGACGAGTCCATCACCTCGGATACCGACCTCGAGGATGCAGAAGGATCCCCTAAGTCATCCTCCTATGACGTCTCCTTCTCCAATATACTGGAGATTTTGATATAGAGAGGTGACTGGTCATCCAAGCCCCCCTCGGATGTGGAGCCGGTATTCCTCAAGGCCTTCGGAACTCAACCTACTGCCTCCTGGGTGTCTCCACCCTTCGACGAATTATTAGACCTGATCTGTCGAAGGGTGTGGGAACATCCTGATTCCGTAGAACCTGTGCCCAGTCATCCTAACAAGTTATTTTCTGCTTCCCCGGGGAAAGAGTTTTTGACAAAAGGGGTCCCTGTAGATGCCATGGTGGTGGCATCAGCCACTCAGCAGGAAGTTGCTGAGGCTTCTTCCTCAGTCCATCCTCCTAACAAGGAGTCCAGGAGTATGGATCATTATGGGAAGTGCACCCTGTCTTCAGCGACCTTTACACTGTGGTCCCTGAATTACCTTTGCCACTTTACTCGGCTCCAGCGGGATCTCCTCAAAGAGTTGGGAGACACCTTGTCGGGTAACCTACCTGAGGCGCTAGCACAGACTGTTAACGCCCAGTTGTCTACCCTTGGTTCCATAGCTAACTCATCCATGAGGCTCATATCCAATGCAGCCAAAGGGGCTAGCAGGGCAGCTAGCTCAGGCCTTGCTCTGAGGAGACAAGCCTGGATGTGCCTATGTAACTTTGCGGAGGCCTTCAAGTCTTCCTTCATGGATGCCCCCTTTGATGGGTCATCTCTTTTTGGACCCAAAGTGAAAGAGACTCTCACCAGATGTGAACAGGAGGGTAATACTTTATCTGCCATAGGGGCCCATTTTTCTCTCCCCTCTAGGCCTTATCCCAAGGCTCAGAGAGGAGGGAAGATGTGGTTCAAAAAAATCACAAAGTCTTTCCCAGCCACTCAAGGTGAGTCCCCCTCCAGAGGCAGAGGTGGGGGAAATTATTCTGGAAGACGCCGTCCTAGGGGCAGAGGAGGTTCCTGCAATCTGGGAGACTGCGACTCCTTTCACGGATCTTCCTATCAGCATCCCCGAGGGGTTGCCCGACTGTGCTTCTCCAGAGCCAGTCGGGGGGTTGTTTTTCCAAGCACCTTCAAACCTGGGAGAGCATCACTCAGGATCGATGGGTGCTTCGAATAATCACCGGATGTTATACCATTCCCTTTGTTTCACCCCCTCCCTTAATCAAAAAAAATCCCGGACATTCCACCCAGTCAAAGGGATCAAGTAGCGCTAGAAATATCAAAGCTACTAAGAAAAGGAGTCATCCAACCGGTTCCTCTAGACCAGATTGGATCAGGAACTTACTCAAGACTATTTTTGGTGCCGAAAAAAACAGGGGACCTGAGGCCCATCTTGGATCTCAGCCTATTAAATCGCTATGTCCTGAAATCCAAATTCCGAATGATCACTCTTCAATCCATCTTCCCATTGTTGGAAGAAGGAGTATGGATGTTCTCCATCGACCTCAAGGATGCCTATTATCACATTAAGATAAACAAGGCATCCAGGATTCATTTACGCTTCTGGCTGGGAGCCAGCCATTTCCAGTACCGAGCCCTGCCATTGGGTCTCACCAGAGCCCCCAGGATGTTTACCAAATGCTTGGCAGTGGTGACAGCTCACCTGAGACGTCTAGGATTCCAGGTGTTTCCTTACCTGGATGATTGGCTCCTTACCGCTCCCACCAGGCATCTCCTCATCCGAGCCAGGGAGGCGACCATAAATCTTTGTCAAAAGTTAGGGATTACAATAAACTGGGAAAAATCTGTCTTGCTGCCCTCACAGTGTGTTGTCTTTATAGGTGCAGAATTAAACTCAATTCTAATGAGGGTTTTTCTACCTCAAGAAAGAATAGCTGTGTTGCAATCTCAGGTCCAGGCTCTATTGCCCCAGAAGAAGGTCCCAGCCAGGTTAGTTCTTCAGTTATTGGGTTCCATGGCGGCAACAATCATGCTAATACTCTTAGCCAGGCTTCACATGCGGACCCTTCAGTGGCTCCTGTCAGTCCAATGGTCCTATCAAAAATTACCCCTCTCTCACCCGATTCTTCTCACAGAGCATTGCAAGCAGGATCTCTGTTGGTGGCTATGTCATTCCAACCTTAACAAAGGCAGGAATCTAATTCCACTTTCTCCGGCTGCCACAGTGACCATGGACACCTCCCAGATAGGGTGGGGGGGGGCATTATCTGGGCAGAATGGTCCAAGGCACTTGGCAGGATTACGAGGTACACTTACTCATCAATGTCCTAGAGATGAGAGCAGTGCTGTTAGCGTTGCAAGCACTTCAGAGCTCTCTTCCATGGGGAACGATTGCTGTTCACTCAGACAGCATGTCAGTTGTTTGGTACCTGAACAAACAAGGGGGAACCAAGTCTTACCCACTCTGCAGAGAGGCCATGAGAGTGTGGAATTGGGCAGTGTCTTCACAACGGTTCCTAGTGGCAATGCACATTCTGGGAAAATCCAACGTGATAGCAGACAGGCTAAGCAGAGCTATTCTGATGCCTTACGAGTTGTCCCTGAACAGCTGAGTTGCAACTCTGATTTTCAGCAGGTGGGGTCAGCCTTGCTGTGATCTCTTTGCCAGTCCCCTCAACACCAAATGCAGCAACTACTTCACTTTGATCCCCCCACAGGGGGAATCACCCAGGGACTCTCTAGTCCACGGTTGGCCTTCGGGTCTGCTCTATGCCTTTCCTCCATTTCCTCTGTTACCAAGAGTGATTCAGAAAGCCATTCATTTGGGAAGCAAGATGATTCTTATTGCTCCACACTGGCCTCACCAGGTTTGGTTCCTCTTCCTTCAGCGGTATACAGTGAACGGACCTTGGACTCTGGATCCAGTACCAGACCTTTTGACTCATATGTCGGGACAGTTTTACCCCTCCCTACTGTCCCTCAGGTTGATAGCCTGGCTGCTCCACTTCCATCAATAATTAGACTACATTCATTATCCACCAGAAGAATTTACTATAGTAAGTGGAAGAGATTCTCCATCTGGGCTCAGTCACAAAACCTAGACCCCTTCACAGCCCCGATTTCAGCGGTCCTAGATTTTTTAGCTATGCTCTTTCGACAAGGCTCTGCTCTCTCCACCATTAAAGTACAGCTGGTGGCCATTTCTAATTTCCACGTATTCCACGTGCCTGCTCTGATGGGTCATAAACTTTGCAAAGCTTTTTTAAAAGGAGCCTGGTTACTACGTCCTCCTGTGTCGGCACCCATCATGCCATGGGATTTGAATCTAGTATTGCAAGCCATCACTTCTCCTCCCTTTGAGCCGGCTGCCACTTGCGAATTAAAATTCTTATCCTGGAAAACAGCCTTTTTCGTGGCCATCACCTCTGCTAAAAGAGTATCTGAACTCCAGACATTGTCCATTAGGCCCCCGTATTTAATATTCCATAAGGACACGGTCTCCTTGAGACTTAATCCGTCCTTTCTCCCCAGGGTATCGTCTACTTTTAATCTCCACCAATCCATTGAGTTACCTGTGTTTTTTCCCAACTTCTCCAACAAGGTGGAGTACAAATTTCATCAATTGGATGTGCATAGACAATTAAGATTCTATTTACACAGGACTAAACAGTCAAGAAAATCAGATCAATTGTTTGTCTCTTTCTTGGAGAACAGGGCGGGTACCTCTGTTTCCAAGTGCACTATTTCCAGGTGGATTAAGGATTGCATTACCTTTGCTTACTCTTCAGCAAGCAGAAACTTACCATTTTCAGTCAAGGCTCACTCAACTAGGGCGGTCTCGACTTCAGTAGCATATCATGCCAGGCTTTCCTTAGACGACATCTGTGCTGCGGCCACATGGGCTTCTTATCATACCTTTATCTCTCATTACAAACTGGATGTGGCATCTAGAGGCCGGGCTTCCTTTGGTTCCACAGTTCTCAGGAGTGTTTTCCTATGAGACTCCCGGGTTAGGGGAGCTATGGACACTGTCCCATCAGTAATGAATGTAGGCAAGATAGGACCACATAACATCAGTTAGTTATGTACTCACCATAACGATCGATGTATGTGGTCCATCTTGCCTACATTCTTATGTACCCTCCCACCTGCCTGAAGGATTTGGAGGATAGTTGTTTTGAGACCCTTCAGAATTGGTTTATTTTTTCCCTTCCTGGGGATGCTAATCCTCTTAGTAAGGCTGATGTGTGTGGAATGGTTGCGATTTATGCAAACAAGATCTGGGGGTTTGGAAGAGTTGCATCCTGGGATACCAGTTAGCCCAGCAATTAGAGACTTTGTGCTTGAAAATAGTCGGCCGAGTCAGAGCCGATTGTCATCTCCGAACCCATCAGTAATGAATGTAGGCGAGATGGACCACATACATCGATCATTATGGTGAGTACATAACTAATTGTTTTCACCCACCCAACCCAGGATGACTGTCTGATCATGATTAGGGCCACATCAGGGCTTCATCTTTCTCTGCATCAGGAAGAAATCATCTGATGTCTGATCTTACATCTGGAGTTTTGATCATGTTGCTTTTGGAATCTGTTCTTTCTCTTAGCTTAAGTATTTGTTAGGGAGTCAGCATAACATTTGAGAACCCTGTTCCCTTTAATTGACATGAATGGCATGCCACCCTCATTGCTTTCAACTCATTTAGTTCTAGAACCCTCAGAAGGCTTAGCAGGTATTTTTTTTAGGAAATGTGGAAGGCTGCCCCTTTTGTACCAATCGACTAACTGATTAATTTGTTGTTTCAACCATAACATGAGACAAATAAAATGGATGTCAAATATTAGTAAAATATGGCATACAAATGCATTATAAAACATAAATAATCTGTTCATTAAATCTCTTCAGTTGAGATTACATGAATAATACTGAATAAAACTTTACAGATCTCAGGAAAGACTTAATTCTCTCATCCCTATTAAACATTGATACCTTATCATATCCTGTGTATTCCACATGTAAATATAGTCACTTCCCACAATATATAATCATGCCCTGAACTCAATAATACTTTACTAAAATTCTCATTGTTTACCTCCATAAATACTTGATAGACACTACCAAAGATTTTCAATAGAGTTATCTCTATCCCTTCCATGTGTTTTTTGGCAAGTGATACTTCCAGTGATTTCTGTTTCCCTAGTCATTAATACAGGTTAATGGTTACAAATTGATAAAGAAAATATTATTTCTATGTACAGTTTAACACACATTTGTCTCACTGAAATGGATTTTGTATATTTTTCTAATTGCAATCACACATCAGGTAAATGCACGATTCTACAATGCACTCAATGCATTCTTGAGTATGTGATTAAATGTTCTGTATACATCCTAGCACACTGACAAACATGACAATAAAAGAGTTTTCTTCTAGCAGATACATCTGTGCTGACAAGGATTTAATATGTCCAGAAGAGTAATGTGCATGAAACAGAGCATTGTATCTCTGTGGAAATGTGACAAGCTAGAGAGAAAAATGGTTGAAACTCCATAAATTCACTTAACTGGTAACAATAAAAAAAAGCACATGATAAGATTTTTTGGACACCCTTTGATTATGAACAGCCATTTAATTTGTCTTATATTATAAATATTTGCAAATGCATTTCAGGGGTAGTCCAGAACTGTGCTTGTATGATAATGCAATACATCATTAGTTTAAGCTGAGTGTGTTATCTTGTCTCCTGTATATAATAGTTATGCATATAAGATGAGAATGACAAAGTCTTATGGAATATTAAACTTGTGTGCATTTAGAAGTCTTAGATATATCACACAGTCTCAGTCTCACCAATGTCGTGACCATATCTATTACCAACATGTATATATTTGGGAATGGGGGAATCAGATAATGGATTTCAACTTTTCTCAGTTTGTCATCTATATCCTAAGCTCATTTTAAAAAAGTGACTCCATTTTTTTGTATGATCAGACATGAATTTTTAAGATGAAGGTGTTTTTCACCTCCAGCCTTTTATGATTAGGTAATCTCTCATTTACTCATGTATTGTCCCAGTTAAGATCTGTAGTAGTAATGAGTGTGAAAGCAAGGTTTCTGAGGGGGCCTAAAACAAAACCCCCCTACCAAGGAGCACTCAGCATAGCCTCACTGCTGCTCTGGATCATTTTCAAGGAAACCTGCCATGGTGTTTTTAAAGCATTTATGATAGAGATTACTTTTTTTTTCTTATAAGATGACTCTCATTACAGTTACCATTTTCCACTCATAATTATTTACAGCATCAGTATTTCACAGTGTTGCATTTTATATCCAGTTATCAATATGTGTTATAGCTTAATAGCAGAGTAAATATATAAAAACGTTAACCACTTTGTAAGTGAATAAAATCAAACCAGCTGTTATGGTATGAGAAGTAAAGTACTGAGAGAGTTTTGTTGTTTGTCTTTCGGCTTTTCCTGGTTAGGAGTCACCACAGCGGAACTCCGGTCCGCTAATGATTGGCAGTAGATTTTTACGAACGCCAAGGTGCCAACTCGACATTCACCCTTCAATGAAGGCATGCCCATTTACGCATGTCTTTTGAATGCCCACCCAACTGTGGGGAGGATATGCAGTCCCCACACAGAAGGCACTTCCCGCACTCCGGCCAAGAATCGAACGGGAGAACCTCTTGCTGTGAGGCAACAACGCTATCGCTGCACAACTGCAGATGTGATTTGAAGTGTAAACATGAACAACAATGGTTGCTAACACCTCCCCAAGCAATCCTGAACTGGATAAAGCACTTTTATGAGGATGAATGAATAGATAACTGTTTAAACTCTAAATGATCTGTTAAAGGAAAGCACTACATGTTAACTTTTTTACTCATTCATGCAAATTTCTTGAAGGATAGATCACAGTCTGAGTAAATAAAAGTAAATCTGAAGCAGTCATGTAGTTCTAATCCAAGTATTTTTTGTTCTAATAGAATATGATGACACAGACTTAGGTAACAGGACTATGTTGTATAACTTGAATTACTACACAGATCCAGTATTGATAGTTTTTAATTTAAAAAATACCAACAGGCCAATACCTTAAATAATTCTCCAGTACATCAGAAAAAGTTGTTTCACCTTTTTTTAAATATTCCCAAATATATTAGCCTTAATGTAAAACATTGAATTCACTGTTGTTGAAAAGCTAATGTTCAGTCATGATACATTATAGCTGTGTGGACTAAAAAAAAAAATAGGAGATGCTGCTTAAGTTGTTTAATAAACATAAGTTGAAAGCAATCAGCATGCAATAAAATCTGAAATGCAATAGTAAGATAACTTTATAAAGTAAAACAAATGTCATGTGGCAGTTTGATAATTATGACTTTCTCATGGCCATTCTGTACTCAGCTAGTTATTTACCTTATTTAGGTGCTGTAAGGCACCAGAAACTGAAGAATTATTGCACTTTCAGAAGGAAAGAAAATCATAAAGCGTATTGCTTCGCAGCAGAGAAATGAGATAACATTAGTTATGCAATAGGTAACACCAACATATCTTGCCTGGGAAAGAAATAGCCACTGGAGGGAGATTCAGTAATAAATTAGATGAAGATGGTATAGTTCTGTTCAGAAAAATCATTTTATTTCTGCATTGATACTAGGACAATGTTTAAATGTGATGATCATGCACAGAATCACAGATGTTTTACCTGTCTGCAGTAATGCAAATAATTGGAAGAAGATATTTCCATAACAATACATTCCCATACCTCAACACCCTACTCACTGCTATAGATTGGTCCTCCTTGTTTGCCATAACTGGCCACTACCACTACTTTGGACTATTTCAACAAAACATTGACCACAGCTCAGGATATTGTACCTCCTTTTAAAAAGAAAGCTTAGATCATAACATTAACAATGGCTTATAGTGGACATTACAAAGAAAAAAAAAATAAAGCCAGAGATTCCACCTGGAAGAACTGGAAAATGAATCTTTACAATACAGAGGTATAACAAACTTTCTTGAGACTAAAAGAAATGAGAAATGCAACTAATATTACAAAATAAGTGTTCCTTAGAAAGAGAAGGAAACTGGTCTAGGCCCAATCTGTTTTGAAAAGAAATAAAATGTTCAACCGGGACAATAAAAGCATGAAAATGAACTGATAGCATTGAACTACTACTCCACCTTTGCTAATAACTATGCCTACTTTCCACAGTCCCCTATAGCTGACATAATTAAAGTTTTCTCAATAATTTGTTCCCATAGCAGGGAATAACAAGAACTTTCAGCCCTGATTTATATACTTTAGTCTCTTAAATTTTAGTAAAACAAACCAAGTCGCTATTAATCAAACTTAACAGCTCAGTATCCACATCCAGAAAACTGCATCCAACCTTCCAAAAGCTTGCAGCTGAAAAATCGTTTACCCCATTGCTCATATCTTGAACCACTTTCTCTTCTCAGGCACCGTTCTACCACCATTCAAGCAGGCAGTTATAATACCAGTACCCAAAGTAAATGGGCTGAAGGATTATATACCGATTTCTAACATATGCCCTATGACTAAAATATCTGAGAAACTTTTATGCAAACAGCTACTTAATTACATTAACAGCTCTGGCCTATTATGTGATGCACAGAATGGCTTTTGCAATGCTTTCAGTAGCTTCTCCACCCAGATAATGGCCACTGATGCAATTTGTTGTGAAGTAAATCAGATAGTTATTGGTCTAGGCCTTGTTAACATAACAATGGCTTTTGAAAGAGTCAGCCATAGCCTTTTTCTTCTTCTGGCTTTTTCCCGGGTAGGGGTCACCACAGCAGATCACCTGTCCACTCATGATTGGCAGTGGAGTTTTACGGTGTTGAGTTGCCAGCCTGGTGCCCAACCTTCCACAGAAGGGGCACACATGTACACACTAACACCTAGGGTGAATTTAGAGTGTCCAATCCACCTACAGCATGTCTTTGGGATGTGGGAGGAAACCGGAGCACCCGGAGGAAATCCACGCAACCACAGGGAGGACATGCAGACTCCACACAGAAGGCACCCCAGCTGAGAATCAAACCAGAGAACCTCTTGCTGTGAGGCGGCAACGCTATCCGCTGCACCACTGTGATAGCCTTCTTCTTAATAAACTCAAAAGACTCAACTATGGAGATAACACTATTTCCAGATTTTGTAACGGACTGAGGACAGAATCTACCAAGTCCATAATGACATCTTATTCTCTACTGCTTGAAGACTTATTACAGGTGTACCACAAGGTAATGAGCTAGGTCTTTTCCCTCTCTGTCAAGGGTCTCCCCCTAGAAATATAAAATCTTAAATAAATAATATTTGCAGATAATATGCTGCTCCTACAATCTAGTACAAACCACTCTGAGCTGAAAACCATATTACAGGACTTCTCTCAATCATGCATCTGGTCCACTTCTAGCAAGCAACTGATTAACTCAAAGAAAATTAAATTCATGGTCAGACAAAAAATTACCCACTATGCACCCGGTCCCACAACAGATCTTCATGGAATAATGATACTTAATGTAATTGAACAGAGGTACATAGGCCTTATACTTCATCCTACTCTCTCCTTTACCATACATACAGATCTGTAACTAATAAAGTCCTTGCTCATTTAAAACAGGTCTATATCATAACGGTGAAGGTACTGAATCTCAAGTACCTGTTCATCGACACATAAGTGTTGAACGTCCTTTCCAGCAAACAGCCACATCATCGATTTCTTTCCAAGGGAAAGAAATGGGCAGGCAGTTGTTTTAAATTTGCCCTTTTTCCAGCAGTAGTGCGATCTTGGAGTAAGTATATTTAGTTAGGGGGCTGTGGGGGCACAGTCCCCCATATTGGGAGGTGTGGGGAGTGAAGCCCCCCACTTCATAGTGTTTGTTAAATTCTGTCATGTGTAGTTGGCCTATCGATTTCTTTCCCTTGGAAAGAAATCGATGATGTGGCCGTTCACTGAAAAGGATGTTCGACACTTATGTGTCGATGAACAGGTACTTGAGATTCTGTACATTTGTCATTAATATGATATAGACCCTTTAAAATTATGTTACAAAATCAGTCACCTCCTCTCATCCACTACTCACATGGCATTAACAAAAATATCTTAATATCCAAATTGGAATATAGCCTTTGTTTTCTTGTTATGTTTGTAGCCCACAATACTCACAGAATACAGACTGCTAAGAATAAAATCTGCAGATTCATTCTATTAGCAGACCTCCAGATTCACCGCTGTAATTTGCTAAGAAAATCCAAAATGACATTCAGTGCTTCACATGACCCCATTTCTTCTGAATATTCGAGTTTAAAATAATCTAAAGCATGGTCACTGTCATCCTGTTACAGCAAAACTATTTTCACAATGCAACCTTGTGAACAGAGAAGTACACGTGACAACAATTTCTGTCTAGTACAACTTCCATTTAAAACAGTGTGTTAGAGAGACAGCCTTTCTAGATTGAGACCTGCCACCTGGAACCACCTGCCTACTGACATCAAAAACCTAGAAACTATTAAAAGTTTCTCGAATGCATTAAAGAGCATAAGTTAACAGAATCTGCCTACAGATGCTGCCACAAAAATGGTTAGGTGACTTATCCCCTCATATATAGATAACAGAATGCATTTAAGAGGATCTAGTGCAAATGATAGACTTTTTACAATGTGCAAATTCATATGGTTGAGACCATATGATCAGCATTTTAAGAAGTCAAACAACAACATAACAGAGCAAACAGAATTTTAGCAAAAAAACTCACAAAAAACAAAACATCTTGAAAAGTGTCAAAAGACCCAGTGAACATGAACAAACAGTAATAATTAAATAAAATAAAAATGTTCATATTTTTGCAAGGTCTGGGATTAATTTATTCATTAAGACCAGTACCTCATGGTAAAATGGCAGCAGCGCAATTATTCATTTTTATCCTTGAATATCCAGGTGACAGGCCATCATTGCAAATTATAGTTTTTTTTGTTTTTTTTTTTTTTTTTTTTCTCAAAAAACTTTTTATTAGGTATATAAATCAAAACATTAAGAGTATTGTACATGTGAAAAAAATAGATTTGAATAAGCATATTACAACTCTTAAGAAAACAACTTTTTAGGAAAGTTTAAATACAATAATAATAACACAAGTATTGCACAAATATATACACTATATACAAGTTAGGCTAACTGAAAGACAATAAAAGGAAAGAGACCTGGCATGAAAACAGGAATAATATGCAATTATCACAAATTGAATGAAGAATCTAAGGCACTAACCATTGATAACATTTAAAACTTTTTCTAGCAATAACTTTTTAAAGACCATTTCTTTTGGACTTCTATCTATGTTCTTCTGTGCATCAATATATAAATAAGCCATTTTCTGAAAAGCAACCCAATTTAGTTTGGTACGATCAAGCCAATTTTGGGTAATATAAAGTTTCAATAATGAGCAAATAAAAATAATCACATGAGTATCTAATTTTGAAAGATGAGTTAATGGAATATGAAGAATGGCAAATTCCCAGGATAATGTAGACTTATGGTACCCCATTTTTTGAAGTTTGACTTTCAGAGAAGTCCACAATCTATGAGAAAAACTACAATACCACAAAACATGAAGGAGATCTGCCTGGGGATGATAACAACATGGACATGATGAGGATTTATTTGGGTTAAATATATTTAATTTGTACGGAGTATAGTAAGCATCATTATTAATCATTAATTGTGTGTACAATAGTTTTTTAAAGGGGATACATTCCTTTGTATATTTGTTAGCCAAGAGTTTCTGATACTCAGAAAGTTAAGAATTATGATTTAACCAGACCTTAGACAAAAGACAATTGTGGTCCAACATTAAACTTTTTATCAACTTGTAGGATTTTGATAACATTTTATGTGATGAAGATAATATTCTGATAATCGTGTTGAGATTATTCATTTGATATTCTGTAGGATCTATAAATGCAAACCTATTTTTAATTGTTTCCCTTAGTTGACGAAGAATTGATGAATAATTCCAATTAACTTTCAGGATCCTACGCCATTCAGTTAGGGATAAGTCAGAATATTTCAAGACATCCCCCACTTTTAAATTCTTTATTAGAGGATAATTTGTTAAGTTAAAAGGAGAATTATCTATCATTATATTTGGGTTTAGGTGAATTGGTTGAATAAAGTGAGATATCTTATCTAAATCACAAAGTTTAAGTAGAGTTTGAAAAGCTTTAATCTTTTGTTTAATGAGTATAGAGAGATTTTTGGTAGAAATAATGTCCAAGGGAATAAAAGGAATAGCTTCTGGGTTTATATTTTTAGATATGATGTAATTATACCATATTTTTATCCATAAAGAATGATTGATATGAGAATTATTCATGAAATTAGATATAGTAAAAAGTTTATTGGAAGTAACTATCAGATAATAAAGATATAAATTAGGAAGACCCAAACCACCTTTATCCTTAGAGATTGATAATCTGGAATAGGAAATTCTAACCGATTTGGGGAACCATAAAAGTTTAGCTAAAACTTTATTTACAGATTCAAAGAAAGATTTAGGAATTATCTGATCAGAAGAAAAGAAATGATAAAGGAATCTGGGTAAAATATTCATTTTAATTATAGCAGCCTTTGATAAAAGTGAAAGATTTAGGTGTTCCCACCTGTTTATATCAGATAATATTGAGTTCCAAATTTTTTTAAAGTTATTTTGAAAAGAAGATTTATTGTTGTGTTCCAAGTTGATACCTAAGTATTTTATACTAAAAGTAAACTGAATTTGATGATCTGAAAACAGGAATGGCTTATGGGCTAAATAATTTAAAGGAAATATATAAGTTTTAGAAGAGTTTAAAAGATAGTTCGAAACAGAAGAGAAGTAATCAATAGCATTAGTTAATTTCCTAAAATCAGATAATGGAGTTTGAAAGTAAATTACTAGGTCATCAGCGAAAGCTGAGAAATAGATTTTTGTGTTAAGAATTCTAGGAATATTATGAAAAGTATTCTGAATAATGTACAACAACAGAGGTTCTAAATAAATGTTAAAAAGAAAAGGGGACAGTGGACAACCCTGCCTCGTTCCTCTAGTGATCTTTATTGGAGAAGAAAAGTGACCATTGATGTAAAGTCTGGTAAACATATCTTTATATAATACTTTTATAAAGTTAATAAAGAATAAAGGAATATTAAAACAAAGCATAGTTTGAAAGAGAAAATTCCAACAGACTCTGTCAAAAGCACTAGATGCATCAATAATCAGAGCATATATTGGATTTGTATCATTTTTAATAAGATGGAAGATAGACTCTAAAGACAATGTATTATCCCAAGCATGTCTATGGGACATAAAACCAGATTGATCTTGGGAAATAATTGAGGGTAAAATCCGTTTCAATCTTCCAGCTAGAATAGATGATAAAATTTTAATATCAAGATTTATTAAAGATATAGGTCTATAATTAACTGGGTCTGATTTTTCTTTATTATTTTTCAGAATTAAGATAGTTTTAGAAGTATTCCAATGAATATCTGAAATATAATTCACTCGTTTATAATTATATACTTTAAAAAGAAAAGGAAGGATCACTGATTTAAAAGTTTTGTAAAATTCCGGAGTGAAACCATCAGGACCAGGAGATTTACCAGACTTAAGATTATCAATAGAATCCGAAATCTCTTGTAAAGAGATGGGAGTAGAAAGCAATCTTTGTTGGTTATCATTTAATTTAGGGAAATGTAAAGAGTTTAAAAAGGTTTTTATATTATTATCATTAACAGAATTAGAAGAATTTGAATATAAATCAGTATACAGAAAAGTAAAGAGCTGAATAATCTCTTCATCTGTATTATACAATTTGTTGTTGTAAAACAAAGAAGAAATTTTTGGTCTGTCAACATTATTTTTAATAATTCTGGCTAATAGCTTGGAAGGAACCTGGGCCCATTCTGAATATGAAGCTAGTAATTTTTGCTCAGCTAAAGAAAGGCGATTTTGATGAAGCATAATTAAGTTTTTCTGGCAGTCAAGAATTTGCTTTTCTATATTAGAATCATGGTTCAGTTTAAGCTGATTTTCCAAAGAAATAATTTTATCTTTTAAGGACTTATCTTTTTTAAAGTACTGTTTTTTGAGGTAGGCCGCTTTACTGATAAGCAATCCTCTTAATCTCGCTTTGCAAGCAGCCCATTGTATGTCATAAGGGATATCCGATGAACCTAGATTACTCTCCATTTCCTGCAAAATTTCTCCGCATTGTTTGCAAATATTTTCATTGAGTAGTAAATTATTATTTAAAGACCATTTATTTGAATTGTTATTATTTTTAATATTATTACTTATGTTTAGATTTAATAAAATTCTTGAATGGTCTGAAAAAAATCTAGGTTCAATAGTAAAATCCAAAATATATTTTGAGATAGAATCAGAGATTAGCAAAAAATCCAATCTGGACCATGAATGATAACACTTAGAGTAATAGGTATAAATATCATTCTTATTTGAGATTTTAACAGAATGTAATGGATCAATCAAACCATACTCTATCATTAAATCATTAAGAGCCAGAGTAGATTGATGGTTATAAGAAGCAGTGGAACGAGTACCATCAATTTCTGGATTTATCACTGCATTCCAATCTCCTCCTACTATAATATAATGGTCTTTATATGATGTAAGAATATTATAAATTTTTAGAATGAACAAATGTTGTAGATTACATGGGCCATATATATTTAAAACTAAAAGAGGTTTATCAAGACCATGAATAGAGGCAGTAAACAAACACCATCTACCATCATTGTCAAATTTCTCATCAATTATGGACCCCATGAATTTTTGTTTAATGATTATGGCTACTCCTCTGGAATTAGATGAGTCTCCAGCAGCTACAATCCTCTTGATCCATTTTTTATTTTTCTCTTTAGCCCAATCCAGACGAGGGATATGGGACTCTTGAATAAAGCTAATATTAGCCTGTGATTTGAAAATCAAATGAAACAAAAGTGACTTTTTTGCCTTATTTTGGACTCCTCTAACATTCCAGGAATCTACTAATATATCAACCGACATACTTAAGGCAAATAACCAATACTGATGCTGTTAAAAAAAAAAAACACAGACCAAAGTCCCAACAATACATAAACCAGTGCCTATAAGAAATAAAAAAGAACCAAATGTATTGAATAATGTTTGAATATGCAATCAAATCAAAAAATATTCCTTGCGAAAGAAAAATAATATAAAGAATAATATCAAATTTATTTATTTCCTTTATCCTAACCCTAGTGCCTACCCACCAATCCTCTGTTGATAAAGGAAAACCAGATCTGAATAAAATAGAAGTTGTAATTTTAAATATTAATAGTATCCAAGTAGCAAAAAAAGCACTAAATGTAAGCCTAACAAAAAATAAAACCCATAATAATGTACCAAACCTATGTACAAGACTAACTAATTTCAAGATGTCCAACATACTCAATCCCCACTTAATATATTACACTATAAGCTCCTATTATTGAGTAAAAATATATATCAATAAACTGAATTTCCTCAAATATTCCAAAAGACAGGGAAATAATTTGTGACTGATAAAAATAACACTGCATAAAAAGTGTTGAGTTGAGAACAAACAAATAAGAAAAAGCATGTATACATAATAACGGACAACTATATTAATCATACTATATAACTAGGTAAATCTATATGATATAATACATTTAAATCATGGATAAGATGTTTTAGTTATAAAAAGAAAATAACTATATATATTGCAGAACGAGATACCATTATGTAATATTTAATGATCACACAGACACATATAACAAACTTCTCAGTAATGAGCTGGAGTCTAACTGTGATAATAATACTAAAGTTATAGTTAAACATTTAAACCTGAACCAGATATATTATAGTCAATCTCCCATAAGAATTACACTCAAAATTCAACCCTGTATAAATGAATGTTACCTGCTAATGAGATTGTAATACAGCAGCAGTTCTCAGTATTTTACTATATATTTAACAGATAAATGGCGCCATCTAGTGTATAAAAAGGGAAAGAAAAAAAGAGAAAAAAAAAATCAGGTGAACAATATCCTAACCTACAGTCAAAACATACATTTAACAATAAATAATTAAAAGAACAAACAATAAAAAGGAAAAAAAAACGGATTTTATGCTTCAGGAGGTAAAGCACTAAATGTTTGTGTCAAAAGCACAATTAATTATGAGTTCATGCTGCATATATTGTGTATGGAAAAGCCACCTAAAACCAGGAAGTGAACCACATCGCACTCATACGCTCGCTTTTCAGAATATTCAGCAAGAATAAACATAACTAAATTACAACTCTAAAATATTCAAAATTACATAAACATGAACATGAAAATTATATCAATAGCTTTGCAAAATAATCTTATGTACGAGGTACAACGGTTAAGCTATATAGTAGGATGTCAAAAGTAACTATCATTTCAAAAACTCTACACTGCATGTAGTGTATTATATGCATTTTCCAGATAAGAAAGCGTTGATAACTAAATAGACACAGTGACAAGTATATCTTAATAAATGAATTTTCGTTATTAGATCCTTTTCGTACTTTAAAAATGAAGGAGACTAACCTATTATGTGTAAATAAAGATCAAATCCAGCTTTAAGATCATTGGCAGACGCTCGCATAGAGCGAGAACCTTATAGAGATATTTCCTGGTGATACAGTGGACATATGCCCTTACAAGACCTGGAGCTTATCATCGCATAGACCCATACACCTTGCAATTGAGAAAAAAAAAACAGTTATTAGTCCAACAGCCAACTCAAAAACATGCTGACGATATGCGCTGCTTTAAATGCGAAGCCTACGGAACTCCACAGCGAGTGATGACGTCACCAATAGTCTCCGAGAGTCCATATGAGGAGCGCGACCATGTAAAACTGCAGCAGGAGATACGAAGAGGAGATTTTCATCTTGTGAAGTCACGCGAAGTGAAAAATTCTCCCTCCAAAAGCGGACTATTAGCGTGGAATACTGAAAACTAGAAACTTGAAATTAACAATACAATACATTCGCATTATTAGAAAAAATACAAACTATAAAGCTATTAGACTCAGAAAGTAAAATATACCTCTAGAAATCTGAAAAGCAAATAATGTTATACTGAACATGAGAATATGGCATACCAAAGGCTGTTACAATCAATCAGATAAATTAAAAAAAAAAAAAAAACATATATATTTATATAACTCTAGAGATATGAAAAGCAAACAATATCATATTTATATCAAAATTTTGACATTATAAAGAAAAGATATATTGGCAATAACTAATAATATGAAGTGAAATTAGGTAATACCAAACAAAAACCTCCTAAAGTATAAATATTAAGAGACACTTTTGAAACTCAAAACAAAAGTAACATGTTAAAACACTGAATCAGGAAGCTTATTAAAAGTTTTAAAAAATATATCTTTAGCTTCCTTGGGATCCGAGCACATAAACCTTTTGTCATTGACTGTAAAAGATAAGGTATTTGGATAGAACATACGAAATCTTATCCCTCTTTTTATCAAGTCAGCACAATAGGGAGAAAGTTTTTGTCTATTTAGTTTTATTTGAGAAGGAAGATCTTGAGCAAATGACAGTTTATGAGACTTCCATATAAACTGCTTTTTACTTTTAGCTGCTTCCAGAATTTGGAAAGTGTCTTGAAAATTTAATAGTTTTGTGTAAATAATCCTTGGTAAGGTGGAATCCTGACTTGCACGTAATGCTCTATATGCTCTCTCTACAATTATAGTTTTAGTGGAAGATTCACAGTTTAACAAAGATTCTAAGATGCTCCTAGTCACAGATAACAAATTTTTGTTGTCATAAGATTCTGGCAAACCACGAATAATGATGTTATTTCTATGACTTCTAGCTTCCAAATCCAACAATTTGGCTTGTATATCAGAAATAGTCTTATCTTTAGACTTAAGGTCACTTTCTAGTAAATCAGTTTTTATCTCTAAAGCTGAATTTCTATTTTCAATTATATCCATTCTGTTATTTATTTGCTTTAAAGTCTTGCTAAAGTCAGCAAATTGATCTGAAAAGTTTTGAATAGCACTTTGAATAGGCTTTAAGGCTATTTTTAGTTCCTCTAAATAAAAATTTGAATCATTTAAGTCTTTATTACTTACTTTGGAAGAATCTGTAGATTGCTTAGATGTTCTTAATCTTTTTGAACTGGAATCTTTTTCAGGAGAGAGCATTGAAGAAAATTTGGCCTTTGTAGGCTGAGTCTCCATGGAGTCAGATTTAGTAGCCATCCCCAGAGATGAAGTGCAACTGACCGGATTTCAGAGTTCAGGAGTATTCTGAAGCAGCAGATAATCAAGGCAGCAGAGAGAACAAAAATGTTCTGAGGTAAAATCAATCTCAGGATAAAAGTTCCACACAAAAAAATACTCCAAATGCATAGAAAAAGATTTATAAAATCTTTTTTTAGAAAAAACTGAGGAAAAAGGTTGATACAAAGTTGTAAAAAAACCAAAAAGTTAAATAGCTGTGAGGAGCTCAAAGAGTAGGGACTAGTCTAGTCGGCAGCCATCTTGGAATTCCAGGTTTTTACATTTCAAGCCTTGCAGATATAGACACTTTTTTAGAAGAGATTAGTGGAACTGAACTAAGAAAAATGTTCTTATATTTGGAAATTCCAATTATCCTTCCATAAACTGTTCCTTAAAATACAGTGATAATTTCTATTAAAATATATTACTTAATTATATGCGTCTATATCAGAACATTGAAACTGACATTGAATGCTCACATGAGAGAATAGTTACGTACTCAACAATGGTATTGTGGGGGGCTGCACCCCCCCGCTAAATATATATTCCTACTCCAAAATCACACTACATTGAGGAAAGGGCAGAAATCCCGATTTTCACTGCACAGCGAACAAAATTAATAAACTTCGAGTACATGATTTTTCACTCATGTGAGCATTTGACGTTGTTGGCTTCAATGTTCTGATATAGACCCGATTATATAACTACTATTCTCTAAAAAATGACCAATTAGGTTTCCTCATATTTTGCATTTGCTCTTGTCTAACTCTTAGAAATTGATTAAACATATATATTTCTTATGCTTGGTAAATATGGCCATAATATGCTTCATTCCTGTTTTGCATTTATTAAGAAAAGGATTTCTTACTATGATGAATTTCATAATTTTGCTAAGAGCAATTATGGGGTAGTCAGCTATGACTTATTATTATCATGGACTTCCTGTCAACATTTGAGAAGTCCAATATTGATCAATACTGCTATTTTATATTAAAGTGCATTTTATTTATCTTCCCAGATACTTTGTAAAATACTGTACTGCACTGCTTCAAACAATTCTTGGCCTAAATAATGGATATGGCAGAGTGACACATTATAGAATAGAAAGAAGGATCTTTATGGACTTTCTCAAAAGCCTTTATCTGTATGTAATAGATAACAGGCAATGTGTGCCTTTTTTAACATTTTTCTCAAATATTGATCATAGGAGGCAGGAGGCAATTTGATCAGCAGCCATGTGCACTTTTCCAATAATTATGTCAAGCTCTACCTCCCCTTTCAGAGATGGCAAGATCTGTAAGTCACAGAGTAAATTTAGTGGTGCCCATACAGTTATTCAAGCTGTGTTTGAAGTATGTCAGGCAAGGACATTGCTAGGCCTGGAGGGGGAGTACTTCCAGATCTGAGGGGGGCACTAGATGATGAACCTATCCCTGTATTTAGTTTACTTTATTGCCTAATAGAGGGTTGAGTTCTCTGATAGTAGTATTGGCTGCAATATTTGATTTACCAATGAAGCACTTAGATTTATAATGAATAATGGCTTTTACTGAAGAACAGAAACTAGTATTAGGCTTATTTATTGTTTAAATCCCTCCTGTTTTTCTTGTAAATGCTACTTTACACCTTTAGTTTTAAATGGACTTTTTAAACATTTTGGAAAACATTTTTAAACAATTTTTAACCTCTGTTGTTAACCTGCATATTATACTAATCATAAACGTAAGAAAATGATTTAAAAATACCTACAAGCACACCAGGTCAGTCCAACCATAGCATCATAGGTATTAACAATAAATATTAAAATTCCACCCCTCCCCTATGACAAACTGGGTGGGAACTGACTTGGTTACACCCATTAGAAGATGAATAAATACCAGGCCGATCTACTTGTTAAACTCAGTTCGACTGAGCTCCAGAGTATTTTTTCTCACACTGTGATTTTATTCATCACAACTGGAAGAAGCACTGAACGTAAGTTAATGAGGAGGACACCTAGCAGGACATCCTGAGACAGGATAACCCTAGGATAGTCGGGTTGTCATCTGGAAGGTAGAGGTTCCTGGCTTCCATAGAGCATGTGAGAAATATACCAGGAACAGCAAATAATTAATCTTTCTTCATTTTTATCCCTTAGTGTTAACCAATACTAAGAATATTTTACTCACACCACCATATGACTTGGAAGTTAGCTGATAACCTATCTTCTATAGCTCAGAGAAAAATGAAAATGTTCCAAGAAATGGCCATCTCAAACTTTACTATATAGAAGTCCATTTTTTCAGCCCTTCAGTCTCTGTGGTATGTCACTTTTTTTACGTAGGGTAGGCTATGTGATATATCATTTTTTTTTTATGTAGGGTAGGGATGTGAAATTCAGAAATGGATCTATTGATGGAAATAGAAAGAGGATAAGCTATGGCTTCAGCTGCAAGTTGTAGATACTTGGCTGGAAGATTATAAGTTGCTAGGGTAGCAGACTTCAATTTGACAAGCAGATTTTGGAAAGATTTACTGGAAAGTGGTTACACAGCAAATGCAGGAGAATTGTTAGATGTATGGAAATGTGCAGTGAATAACAGAGGGATGGTGTTCTGAAATAATGATGAGGTTGAATTAATGAAATGACAGTAAACTGCAAAGGCTGTATTTTTTTATTTTGGTTGGTGTCATTGGGTAGGGGATTAGGTTTGGTAGTTTTCCTTTGTTTTTATGGAACTTGCTGATGTCTGAACAAAACATTTTAAGATTCTTGACCTGAGATTCTTGTATATTTGTGAAACAGGATTTTTTTTTTATCCATGGAATAGTACGTTAGTTTGGTTAGTTGTGTATTTCTTCTGTTCTTAGTAGGATGTGGGTATGTGGTCAAGTGCTACTATTGCCACTTTTTTAAGGTGTCTCATACAGTGGTTGGTTTCATAATTCACCTATAGGCTGAGATGGCCTTGACCCCTTTTCTGCTGATGGAAAATGGTCATTAAGGATGTCTAGGAAATAGGAGCTGAATTTTTACTCACTTGTTCAAGTCAAAACACTTTTATTGTGTCCCAGTTATTGTTTTTGAGTTATGACATGAAACATTTAAGATTGAAGCTCTGCAGGTGCCTTAAAGCAGGTAGTTTTAGATGGCTTGTTTTATTGTCAGATGGAGAATTTGGAGTAAGAGTTGGGGAGTGACAGAACTTTGCTAATTTTGTCTAGAGCAGTACTTAGTATTCAGCCTAGTACAGTAACATTTAGATTATGTCCTGCTGTCAAGTATTTCTTCATTTGTTTTTTTTTTTTCTGGTTTTAGCCACTTTCAGTAACTGTGACAATATCTGGGGAATTCTGAGAAATCTAAACATGGAATTTAGCAAGAATAAAAAAATATATTTCTGATAGCTGAAGGCAATAAATGTGGGGGTTCTGCACTGTTCACTGCTCAAACTGTCTACTGTTTCACTTTGGGCAAGTCAATTAACTTGTCTGCTTGGGTACAACTGAAAATGTGGGCTAGGCTCTTTAATGGTCCCCTAATTAGAAGTTATGAATCTATGATCTCTTACTGTTTAACATATTTATATAAGCATTTCCCTTAAAACTAAACATTTATCTGCCTGAGTAAATTTACTGACAACACTAAAATTGACAGTTGTAACTAATGTATGAAATTAGGCAGAGCTAAAGAAATTTATTGGTACATTGTACAACTAGCTTATGATGAAAGGAATGTTATTAAGTGCAAAACAAAATATGGTTTTACATTTTGAATATAATGACAATAGTTATTGTGGGTTGAATAATTGTGTATTCTATACAAGAAACTGAATAAGGGATTTATGGGTAATTTTTGATAGCCATCTTAGAGCTGATGCCAAATTAATAGTGATAATTAAGAAATTCCACTGCATTATAAAGAATATACTGCATCATCTGTCATGCAAGGCTGAGGAACTACTGATTCTCCTGCACAGGTCAGTTGTTAGACCTAATAATAGGATGCCAGTCTGTATGTATAATGTGTCACAGATAAAGAAATCAGAAATGATTCAGAAAATGTTTACTAGACAGATAGTAATAGTTAAAAATCTGTACAGCTATCCTTATATTCTATAGGTTACAGAATGGTTGTGGGGACCCTATTCTATCAACAGATGCTTTAACTGAAATCCTGTCCATCACATTGGATATTTAATGTATTCACCCCATGTTTGCTTCAAAGAATAATGCCACTTTAATTAGCTTTAATAGTATCTATAACTAACTGTGTGTGCAACAAATGAGAGAGAAATCTGAACTGGAGATCATATGTAGTCCGTGTGGAGTTCTTTGTTAGTTATGGTGGTCTGATTATCGTAGAGTGTGAAGTGCATTTTCTTTGGTTATTAGTTCTTTACTGCACTTTGGGCTGTGTTATTCAGTGGTTTAGTATTTACGACTATGCATGAAATATTTAATACCTTTTTAGAATAGGTGGATTATGGAATGACCTGCCACTGAGTATTATGAAAGCAGAAAGCTTGGTGTGTTTGAAAACACTCTTGAGAGAACTGTTCTGGTACAGAATGACTGACACAAATCTAAATACCTACAAACTGACAGATGGTTTATAATAGGCTTTGAGTTTGATTTTTACCTATATTATAAGCTGTCTTACTTTTTCATAATTTTTATATCTTCAAAACTAATTATCCACAGAATACAAATAAAAAGAGTTGTTTCAGCTTCTAATATTTTATATGGAAAATTGGTGACTGTTAGAGATGGAGTCAGTGCTGCTTCAGACCATTAGGGGGCATCTTTTGTACTTCACTGTATTTTGTCTTAATCAGGAAGAGTAAATGTATTTCTGAGGATGCTTTGTGGCCTCTTTTTGTTGATGTGGCAGCTTTTTAATGAACACTTTTCACAGTAATATTTGCAAAACTTCCTAAAGTTGGAAAGAGTCTTTGATGGCATGAATTCTGACCAAACTGTTTAAAAAAATATTTGAAGAATTTTATGTATTATTAAACTTTGCAAAATGGTAACCTTAAGCACAGGTGACTCAACATTTTAAGAGTGCAGTGAATCTACTCTTTGTCTCTAGTGAGTTTTGCTCTGAGTTCACATGACTCTCCCTCCATTTTCTTCTCTGAAGCTCATGTCTTTATAAATCATGTACAGGTGGGTACTTATACTTTTAACACTCTTTTGCATGTTATTTTTGTCCATTTTTACAGATTGTCTGTATTTTGTAAGTTGGCTTTTTGATATTGTTAATAATTTACTTTATAATCTGTATACAACTGTTGCTTTATAAACATTTTAATATGATAAATATAAGCATACATAAACAAAGAGTATTGCCTTAGTGATGATTATTACTGTCTTATACTTTAACCTCACAGCTTTAGGAAAAGAGGAATTACAGCTAGAGACTACAGCAAGATGAAAGATGCACGAGTATGTGTTACAATACTTTGGAAGCAGATTGTCAAACTAAAGATTGATCATATCTGAGTTGGAATGTTGCATCATGACTGTGTCTCCAATACATTTATATTACCTTTACTTTCTTTAATTTCACATGAAAATCAGATCAGAAGTCATTTTATGATAAATGTTTTAACATTTGTTTATATTACTTCACCTTTATTAATAAAAATGAAATGTTGCTTTTTCATAATATTATACATTTCCACAATGCCCTTATAGTTAAATTCATGTCATCATCAGCAACCCACTTTTTCACCATTTATACATGTAGTCGTGCTTATTGTTTTCAACTGTTGCCACCCCTGTTGAGTCAGTATTACTCTCTTACCATCTTTAACAGTCATGCCTGACTGTTGCAAGTGTTATCTCACACAATCGACACATCATTTTGCTGGACATCCTCATTTCCCTTTGCCTTCTTCCTGTCTCTTCTAAATCTTCTTCAACAAATCATCATTTACTTTCCTGTGTATGGGCCCGAACCACAAATAATGTTCTTTTTGACATTCTCTGCTATTGGAATCACTTTGGCTTCCACTCTGATATCATCATTTCTTCATCTGTCCCACAGTTAGCATCCAAACACCTATTTCAGGCACTTCATCTCTATCATCTCTAGCTTTCTCTACTGCTGGCCAGTTTCTGTGTCAAACAGAAGTGAGTGGTCACACGACTGTGTTTATACCTTACCTTTTAGCTTCTTTGACATTCTTCAGTCAGATATACTATCCTCGCACTCTGTGCCATTGGCTACACCCCCGCTGATTCTAGATTTGACCTTCATATTCAAACTTCCTATGTCCTTAACCCCCCCAAGTATTTTAAACTGTTAAACTGTTCCAATATTTCCCTTCTATTTCAATTTTCAGCTTTCCTAAATTCCCTCCTCTGTTACCATTATAATTGTCTTGTTTGCACTCAGTTACATTCTGTGTGTCTTCAGTTTTGCTTTCTATTCTCTTATCATTTGCTGGCATTTCTTTTCAGAGTATGATTGTAATGCCACATCCTCTGCATACAGCAGCTTTGTTCATTTTTCCCCATTTGCTAAGGTAGGCCATCACCAGTATGAAAAGCAGTGGGCTCAGAGCTGAACCCTGATGCACACTAACTTCCTCTGCAAACCCCTCTGTGTGCCTGCACAGTGTTTGCATTTGTGGCATTGTGTCCTTGTACATAGCTTGCACTATTTCTAGCAATGTTTTTGGGACTTTGTCTATCAAAAGACTGCCCAACTCAGCTTTCTTGGGACTATGTTGTATGCTTTCTCCAAGGCAATGGATGACCAGTTGGACTCTTTCCTCATATCTGGCTTCTTGTCATCTCTCTCACTGCAAACATCAGGTTGGTTTAACAGCATCCTGACATAAAGTCTGAACTGCTCATGTCCCATCTCACTTTCTACTATTCTGCATATTCAGTTGTCACTCACCCTCCCCAGCACTTTCATGTGGTATGACATGAATCTGATGCCTCTGTACTGCCCACAGTTGTGAACGTCCCCCTTTGCTCTTGTAAACTTACACTAAAATGCTTATTCTCCAGGTATCTGGGCTGCACCTTTCTCTTCATATCATTATGACTACACTCCAGAAGCATCTCACCTTTAACTCACGCAATGCCTTGATCATATCTATGTGATGTCATCTGAGCCTGCTGATTTTCCTGACTTTATTTTCCTTAGTATTTTACTTTTTATAGGGTGGGTTCCATTCCCTTTTTCATCATAACTTATATATCAAGCAGTACAGAAACTGGTTGAGTACTCCTTCTATCTGCATCTGATGTCCCATGGACTGGACTGGCATGCAGATTTTGTTGCTGGCATATGTTATAAATAGCGTCTGATGACACCGTTCTTTACCATAAGTAAAGGAAAAAATAGCAAGTTATTGTGAAGTATTGTGCTATCACTTTCAATGTGTAATTAATGTCCTTATGCAAACAAAAAATAAAAATACACCATGACAGGGCATCAAATAAAATCTCAAAAGCATCAAACTTAATATAGCCAAGATATTGTCATGCAAACATTTTCACATAAACTTTATCAGATCTATTTTAAAATATGTATTTTAATCTTCTTGACCTTTCTGTCTTTGACATGCAACCTGATAGAGGTTCGTTGTGCCATCTGATGTCACTTTCCAGAAGCTGGCAGAGTGCCTCTGATGCCCTGTTCTTTTCTAATGTGACTGGCCACTTAGCATCATTATTAGTCAGCCAGAATCCCTTCTTAGCCTGATCTGTGTTTTCTTGGTTGTATTTTTTCTGCACTCCTTTTTTCCTGATAACCTTCTAGAACTCTGCATCCGAGCACCGGCTTTCCTTATGGACCTTATTCCCAGGCATGTCTTGGCCATGGATCTGCTGTATAGTCTTTACACTTGATGTTTTGAGATGCTGCCATTCTACTTTGATGCCATCTGGTTCCTCTTCTTCCCAAAGTGCTAGAGCCATGACTAGTTCCTTGAATTCCTCTACTTTTGCTCTGGTTAGCTTCCAAGCTTCCAGCCTAGTCTGTGTTGAACCATGCCTTTAGATACTATTAAATATTCAGATTAACTATATAAATGAAAATGAAATGTGTTTACTTAAAATGTAAAGTACATTTCATTTTTACATTCTAAAGAAGAAGCAATGGCAGATTTGGATAAACTTTCTGCATATCTTTAGACATCAATTAAAACCTTAGTATGTGCAGCAAATTGTATTTTTTAAGCTATTCTGCCAGGCATTTAGCTAATATATTTCTTTATTTAATTATAAAATATTACATCAGATTTAACCTCTGGCATAAATGTAGGCCGACCAGTAGTGTACCTAGTGTGGGGTGAAAGGGAACTACCCAGGGCAAAGTACGAGGAGGCACAATCAGTAGATGCAAACCAGCCTTCATTTCAGTGGATGATTGGCATTTAAATGCCATTATTACTGTCGTAGTCAAAACTGAAATGTTTTGGCACAATGTGCATAGCATAAACTGCAGCAGCTGCTTGCTACATTTAAAACAGAACTGAAGCGCTTTAGCACTCTGTTTGGGGAAAATATAGCAAACAGTTTGCTGCAGTTTGCAAGAAAAATTTTGGTTCATACTGAAGAGCTTACCACTGTACTCCACACCACAGGACATTTTTTTTTTCTTTTTGCTCCTCAACTTAGAGTTAGAAGTCTACCAGATCAGGCAATGTTAACACAAATGAACTCAGAGTAATCCAAACTGTACGGAAAGTGATGTAAAACAATGTAAAACTTTAATACAGCAAAGTTTTCACAACAACTCTTTCTCAATGCTTACAGTTTCATCTAAAAAACATCACCTTTATGTACACATTACAGATAAAATTAATCAAGCACACCCTTAATTAATTAACAAACTAGTCATTAAATTATTGAATTTAAATAATTTATATACAAAGCGACTTCTTCTTTAAAACAGGTGTTATACTCACTGCCTACTTCAATCCTTGAAAAACATCTGCATGAAAATAGTTAATCCGTTTATACTCTATACATTCAGTGTCTGGGACTACATCTTCTCCCCTAAGATTTTTATTCACTGTTCTAGTAACTCTAAACTTAAAACTATGTGTATCTTGCATACTCATACCATGCTTAGCTAGACCATTGTTCTCTTCTTTCCTACATATATCTGAAAGATGTTCAGCTATATGTTCCTTTAACATCCAATTAGTTTTGCCTGCATAAAATGAAGGACATTTTCCATAAGTAAGTAGCAAAACTATTAAATTATACAATGACTGGTTATTAATATTCTAAAACGAGCACGCTGATTGGTCAGCCCAATCAGCATGTCCATTGTAAATCCTAGCATATACCAATGGAAAAAGGCCTGGTTGCCTGGAATTTTTTTCCATTGCTAAATACTGTAAGTTTATTTATTTATTTTTTTTAAACAAAAATAAAAATAAAAAAAAAATATCTGTAATCCGAACTCTGGACGTAGCAGTGAGATAGGATGGAGAAAATACAAGGAAAATCAGGTATGATATTCAAAACCAAAATCGCATACCTGATTTTCCTTGTATTTCCTCCATTCTGTCTCTCTCTTACTCCAAAACTGTCCAAAACTTTTTTTTTTATTAAAAAAAAAAAAAAAAAAAAAAAAAAAGTAAGCAAAAATGAAGCAGCGGAGACCTTCTTTTCTCCATTGCTTTCTTTCCAAAGCATTGATGTACTGGGTATGTGTGGGAAGCAAGTCCCATATGCATGGACAGTACATCAAAAGAAGACCACGGGATATTACCAACCACGGAAGGACAGCACGTCACCATTATTAAGAAAAGTAAGCACTTTTTCTTAAATAATGTAATTGTATGTTAACAATAACTAACTCCATTGTGTGGTATATTAAGATTTACCCATGGCTGGCTTTATTTAATCACTCGGGATTTACCCCCATGATTAAATCACACTAACCATGGGTAACTCTTAACATACCACACCAACCCCATCAGTTATTGCTTAAATAAAATACTATTTTTATAATAAGCTGTTCAAACTCTTTCTGTTTGTCAATACATTTACAAAATTGACAAGTGCAGGAAGGAACTGTAACCCGTGTTGTTATATTTGCCTTTGGTAGTGTATCTAAATCTTTTAAACAAAGTTGTTGTCTCAAACTCTTACCCTTGTTATATACAAAAGTAGGTTGTTCCCCTATAATTCTTTTTACCATATCAGAGGAACATAATATATACCAGTTCTGCCTAATTATATTTTAATTTTATTAGTATGAGTATTATATTTAATACAATACTTTAACCAAGGCTGAAAATTCACTACTGGGGTTGTTTGTTTTACATTAGCTTCAGATTTAGAGAAATGAGGTCTAGTTATACCATCTCTTTTATCTATAACATTCATTTTATTATAATTTAAAACACTTAAATCATATCCTCTATCATAAAATAATTCAGCATACATTTTAATTTGTTTCGGGCAATAATTACTATCAGCATTTAACCTACTTGCTCTTAAAAATTGACTATGTACGATGCTACATAGTGAGAACATGAGATGGGTGCATACTCTCACTATGTAGGTATCTTGATGTCTGTACCTCTTTCTTATAAATGTTAGTTCCTATTTCACCTTCTTGAATAAAAATATCAATATCTAGAAAATATATATTAGTACTAGAGAAAACAGGTTTAAAACTTAAAAAGGTAGTACTAGAATTCAGATACCTAAAAAATCTTAAGTGTAAGTCTAATGATGAGACAGAAACTATTTGTTCTTTGTTAGACTTAGTACTTTGTAGTAATATGTTTTCATTTAATAAACAATGTTATCATCAAGTAAAGGGAGTTGTGATGGTTACATCCACAGCCAATACCTAAGCAACATAACACTCTCCGTATGGGAAGAAGACTATATTTTTGAACCTAATAGGACATATTTCAGAAATATTAGGTTTTATAAATGTTTTGTTGATGACATTTTCTTGCTCTGGCATGGCAGTTAGGAAGTTTTACAAGAATTGTTTAAGTATCTGCTATAAAATCTGTTTTAAAGAAGTTTCTTTGTGATTAAATTGTTTTAATTGAATAATTTAATGACTAGTTCATTAAATAATTATGGTTGCATTTGATTAATTAATTTTATCGGTGATATGTACACAAAGGTGATGATTTTTAGATGGAACTGTAAGAATTGAGGAAAAGTTGTCTCAAAAGCTTTGCTGTATTAAAGTTTTCCATTGTTATATACCACTTTCCACACAGTTTGTATTGCTCTGAGTTATTTTTGCGTTGGTATTCATATTGCTTGGAACTCTTGCTGAGTGTTAACAGTTTCTTTTGAACCTTGAGATCAGGCAATTTCACCCGGTACCAGAATAGCTAGTCACACCCCTGAAGCTGGGAAACAATATTCTATGTCACATTTTCTTTTGATAGCCATTGTCCCAGTCCCCTTCAATAACACACATCACACCAAATGACATTTGATGACCTTTATTAGATTTCCATAACATAGCTTTGATCACCAACTTTATTAATTACAACTATTCATGATATAATTGATTCTTATACAGCATAACATCCATGTTAATCAGGGCAGCGTACCTACTCACCCTGCCCCAGTAAGCAGCGTCCATACCTCTACTCACTTTACTCATGAAGCAGCGTCCCATCTCACTTCATCCACCATTCATTGTAATGTTGATCAGGGTAGCGTACCTACACACCCTACCCAACAAGCAGGGTCCATACCTCTGCTCTCTTACTTTACTTATCAAGCAGTGTCCCAACTCACTTCATACATCATCCATTGAATTACCTTCCACCAAATAAGCACCATCCTTACCTCAGCTTGCTTATCTATTCATGATAAATAACATCAAAATCCCAAACTCAAAACAAAAAATACACCAATATTCCATGCATAAAGGAACATTCAAAAACAGAGATGATAGGAGTTTTCCTTTATTAACATGTCCTGATACCTCGGCAATTTGCCTTCAGTGGAACACCTCACCATACAAAAACCATCTCTTTATATACCATTAACCAATTTAATCATTAATCAATTAAGCAAATTTAAAGTGCAACTGCTCTGTTTTAACCAAATTCTGAAATTCATGACAATATGACAATGCAAGTGCAATGTGCGATGTAGTAACACAAAAATAAAAGTAAAAAATAACTAATGACAAAAATTGAAAAATTCTTACTTACATATCAATACAACTGTGATTCAATACATAAAAATAAAGTACTGACTTTTTCATACTGTAATGCCACTATCTAAATTCATACCTCTTGGATGTAAAGTATGACAATTATAAATCATTTTGTATTCTAATCTGTTCAATTCTGTTTTGAAATTGCCTCCCTCAAGATGTGGTCTAGCAAATACACTAAAAATGAATCCATTGCTGTTGCCATTATGCATTTTAACAAAATGTGAAGCCACAGGGCTGTCCATGTTACCTCTTCTAATGTCCCCCAAGTGTTCAAGGATACGAATTTTAACTTTCCTTGTAGTTTGACCCACATATCAAAGTGGCTTAACACAGTCACACCCCAGGATATAAACCACCCCTTGTGAAGAACAATCAAATTTCTCAAAGGCTTGATACTTTTTCCCATTAATCTTCTTTCCATGTAAATTAGTGATCTTATCACATATGGAACATCGTCCACAACGTTGCATACCAACATTCGTGTCTGTTGAATGTTCCAACTTCCTGGTTAACAATTCTTTCAGATTGTTATACCTACTATAAGAGAAAGTAATGTACCTGGGAAACAAATATCCAATGAACAAATCATCACAAACCACATGCCAAAATTGTTTGACAATTTTCTCAACTACCCATGAAAATTCAGAATACCTAGATACAAAGAATAGTCTATTCTGTTCATGTGACACTGGCCACCATTTAAAGTAACCACCCCTTGGTTTGTTCCCTCCACATAACCTATCCTTAATGCCTAATAACGTTGTTTCCAAATAGCCTCTAGAAAAAAGTCTCAGGAACACTTCATTAAAAACTTCATCCCACAAATTTGGGTCAGAAGTGTTCCTAAGAATTCTCCTAAATTCACCATCTGGCAATGCTTTGATCAAATGTGGAGGGTGCATGCTGCTAGCATGCAGAAAGTTATTAACCAAAGTGGGTTTCCTAAAAGGTCTATATTGTACCATGTTGTCCCTTCCAATATAAAATTCCACATCCAAAAATGGTATTTTTTCTCTCGAACATTCGAATGTGAAGTTTAGCCCATGTGTATTTCTGTTCATATCTTGCATGAAAACATTAAACAAAGAAGATTCTCCCTTACAGACAAAAATAAGATTGTCAATGTATCGTTTATAAAAAATGACATTATTGACGAAAAAGGCATTCTGAAACATAAACTCCTTTTCAAATTCACCCATGTATATTACTGCGTAGGTGGGGGCAAAGGCTGCTCCCATAGCTGTCCCTTTAACTTGAAGGTAAAAATCCTTCTTCCACACAAAATAATTGTGTGTAAGACTATATTCCAACAGGGACAGCAAGAACATTGTACGAGGGCCCTCACCCATCATCTTTTTCATGGCCTCCAAACCCCATCGTTTGTCAATATTGGTGTATAAAGATGAAGCATCTACTGTGGCCCAATAGAATTCTTTGTCCCACATCATCCCACGCAGTGCTCTACATACATCCTCAGTATTTTTTACATGAGAAGATACCTTGGGCAAATAACTTTTAAAATGAAAATCAAGAAATGTATTCACTCTTTCAATGTAAGAACCTACCCCTGAGATGATGGGTCTCTCTGGCAGATTAACCATGCTCTTGTGACTTTTTGGAATGGCATAAATGTAGGGGTGCCGTGGTTCCCTCACCACCAACTTTTTAACATCACTACTAAAAAAAAACCCCTAATCTCTCACCCCTCTCCAGCAACTCAACAAGTTCATCAGTATAACGTTTCAGTGGGTTATTGTTCAATTTCATATAAGTGTCTTCCCTAAGCAATAAGTCAATAATATGATCATATTTGGCAGTGTCCATAATTACCCAATTACCTCCTTTGTCCGCTGGTCTCACAGTCACTCTATCTAATTTTGTTCTAAAATCCTTTAGAGTGAGCCATTCATTTTTAGAGAGATTAAATGCTCTGCCCTTTCTGCAAAAATCACTATATTCTCTCTCAATACTTGCACAGACCACATGTTCAAAAGCGTTAATAGATGTAGAATGTTTCGGAGGTATGAAGACACTGTCATTGGAAAACTGAGGCAAACCAATGCGTGCATAACACACCCCAAACATCCCCCCACCCAGGAAAATCACCATCATCATTTAAATTTTCATTCTCACATAACAAATCATCATTGAAATCATAAATGCTTAAATTAAGTAATTCATCATCCTCTTGAGTAACAATTCATGTTTCAACATGCAAGTTTGAATCACGTTCTAAAAAATACACCTTCAGATTCAATTTGCGAACAAATTTTCTAACATCCTATCCTATCCTTATTTATTCAGCAAGCTTCCTCCAACTTCTCATTTCCTTTCCCCAGATACTTGAAATGAACATCCAGACATCAGAGGGGGAACAGAAGAGGGCAAGCCTATCCCTCTTCTCTGTCTACCCCCACTGATAAAATAACCATACACCCCAACAACGAAAAGAGGGAGGGTTGGTGGGTAGCAAGTTCATGCCAAAATGTGATTGCTTAACCACTACACTAGACTAAACCTCTTAAGTCCCTCCCCATCATTATCTCATTTCCTCCCCACCATCCCTGCCTCCACTTAACCCTTTCACCTCCCCAACCCACTTAACTTCCCTTAATATTAACCTAACCCCACATGAAGATGTCCCGGAACAACTTAGTTTGTTGCCAAACTTCATTTGTCCCGGTCCCCTTCAATAACACACATCACACCAAATGACATTTGATGACCTTTATTAGATTTCCCTAACATAGCTTTGATCACCAACTTTATTAATTACAACTATTCATGATATAATTGATTCTTATACAGCATAACATCCTTGTAATGTTAATCAGGGCAGCGTACCTACTCACCCTGCCCCAGTAAGCAGCGTCCATACCTTTACTCACTTTACTTATGAAGCAGCATCCCATCTCACTTCATCCACCATTCATTGTAATGTTAATCAGGGTAGCGTACTTACTCATCCTGCCCAACAAGCAGGGTCCATACCTCTCTTACTTTACTTATGAAACAGCGTCCCAACTCACTTCATACATCATCCATTGAATTACCTTCCACCAAATAAGCACCATCCTTACCTCAGCTTGCTTATCTATTCAGCAAGCTTCCTTCAACTACTCATTTCCTTTCCCCAGATCCTTGAAATGAACATCCAGACATCAGAGGGGGGAACAGAAGAGGGCAAGCCTATCCCTCTTCTCCGCCAACCAGCCTGACCAAGCTGTTCCCCCTCCCTTCTACCCAAAATTGTTCAACCCACTTCCCATAAAGGGAAGGGTCAAGCCAAACATCATTTGGTGTACCCAACATCTGTAAAGCACCTTAGAATCCCATCATAAACCTCTTTGCCATGCCCTCACTGAAACACACCCTAATGAAACCTAATTAAAGTAGGATTACCATGACCCCATTGTAACACCGGAACATCCACACCAAGAGAACACATACCCTTTTAGCCCGCTACCTTCAAAGCTGAAATAATGGCTCAACCTGAATGCATTGACAGCCTATAATCACAACAAACCACAAACTATAACCCTTTGAACTCAAGACGGCACCCAGTCAAACAACTAGTAGCAAGTCTCACCCTCAAGACCCTGTTAACCGTAGCATATCACCTTAGCCCACCCACTACCCAGTTCTATATGTGCAACAACTCCCATTACCATAGAGAATAACCTAACTCAAAAACTTTAATGTCCTAACCTTAGATGGCAGAAATCCAGCACCCCTTGACCTAGTTCCTGAAAACTCACCTATGCTCAACAATGAAATAATCTACCTGACAATCCATAAGCACCCCCAATTCACTCATTACCAAACCATTCTTAACCCCTGTTTGTCCCTAGCCTTTCCCCCTCAAAAGCTCTCTTTCCTTATGTTACCTATACCACTAGTATCCTACAGCTGTCTTATCCTGCAACCAGGTTTCCTTAAGCCTTCTAACTCCCCTGTAACAACGCACCCAGTTTCTAAAACTACCCCAACACAATCACCTACCTACCATGCTTCCTGAACACATCCTGTGGGATCCCCATACTCCACATAAACCATCCCCGGCAGTTTTCCCCTTTGGCACCCTTTACCTACTTCCTTACTTGCCCCCTATACTAATACAATAATCATCTCCCACTAATAAAACACAGAGCTCAAACATGCCTTACTAAATGATTACTCCGCCACTCCTTGTCCCATTCAAGTGACAAGAATGTCCATCCTATCAAAACAATACCTTTCAAATCCCCTTTTCAAGCCACCGCATGATGCCTTCTGCACTCCAGCAATCTGCAAAGAAAGAAACAATGATAAATTCTATGTGCACACATACCATGATTACTTAACATGGAGGTACTGACCAGGACCCCTGCCACCCCATCAAACCTTTACCTATAGCCAATGGGCATGCTCCCTTTACTATTGAATGCAAGTGTCCAAAAGCAGGGACAACTTTCAACATTAATCTAATATACTAACGGTTAATAGAACAAATTGTACAACCCATTAACCCTGATATCATAAACTCAAAATGCCTGTCCTTCTCTGACTAGCAGTGTAAAATCCTCTACCAAAACTCAACTTTGAAAATCACTTACTTCCATCCGTAACTGTTGCCCACTTGAGTTCCCACGTGTAACATTATCACTCGCCACTGCTTCCATGATCTGTGAATTCACTTTATTGCCATAACTGGTACATGGAACACCACCATTTACAAAGAAAAGGACAAAATTAAACTCTAATAGTAATGAGCAGGCTCTACCTTATACCCACCTATTCCAAATTACAGCTGCAGCATTCCAAGACCCCATCTGCAAGAAAGAAAAAGACATGTAAAACATCCAAGATACATAACACACATTCTAAGCCATCTTCAAAGACAACCTATCCTGCCAACCCGGGAAGAAATGTACTACCGCCACTCCCATCTATGAGAAAGCAGCCATAACTGAAGCTATGCATCCAATGACCCTATCAAATACCCAAGATAAATATATCTATCAGTCGAGTACATTAAAATTAAACCCCCCACGTGAAAGAACCTAGGGGGTGAAGTTGTATATATGTCTTGTGTAAAATAGCTCACTTAAGACTCAACCTAAGTGCTGTAGTCATTTGGTTGAACCACACATGGCTGCATTAGGAAGGGACCCTTACATCCTTCCAGATTAACTGACAGACAAACAGCCATATGCATCCACACTGGCTACCATTTTATAAATAAAGGCAGGGCTACCACCACTAGTTGCAGGAAAAGCCATCCCCTGGATATGCGAGCGGAACGAAAATGTGGACACTCTACAAAGTTGAGTATGGCAACACGTACCTAGAAATGGAACTAAAACTAATTCATCCCATTAATACATATGGCTTTGACTCTTTTCTGTTAAAGTAGGTCATATGCAGCCACCAACAACATGTCGTGAAACCAGTAAATCAGGCAGAAGGCATGCAAATAAGAACCTAACCATCATATGTTAAGCACAGACACTGACCTTAATGTTTTGTTATCTGTTTCACAGCAAAGCTACTGCCCACATTTAACACTGAAAACCAAAGCAGCCAAGCAGACAGAGAAGCTCCCAACTCAAACCAATATCTCCTCTCCCCCAAGCCAAGGCAACAGGCACCTCTCGTGAGTTGCATCATGACACCGCCTAGGAACCACCCAACTCCTCAGCCCCAGAAAATGCCCTTTTTTTTTCTCTCTCTCTCTCTCTCTCTCTCCCCTTTTCCCTGTCCTCTCTCTCTCTCCACCCCCTACATACAGCCACCAAAGCTAGTGAGAGCTCTGCACTTCTAAACATGCAGCCGCCGCTAGTCAAGTGGAACGGAATACACCCCTTGAACACTGTTAATATCCACCTATTTGCCACCCTAAATGAATAAATTGCCATCACTTTAGCCAAAACAGCATGAACAGGCATTACATCCATACTCAACTGAAGGACCTCATGTCGACAGGGGCTGAGGACGGCCAATGGAAAATCCAGCAGACATGCACATCCTATCTCCAAGGCCGTGAAAACCCTGTAAGGCCGTGGTGAAAACCACCACAATGGCTGCCATGGAGAAATCAAGAGCACTGCCAGAAAAGGGAGGCAAACACCTATCCTGCCCCTAGCCTCCACCTATCTGACAAAACCTTTCTCGGAGTGGCTTTTTTTTTTTTTTTAATATAAAGAACAGCAGCAAATGAGCTTGGGCCTCCAGTAGTGACAGAGAGACTGCAAGGCTACAACAGCATCCCAAATAACCCTCAAGACCATCACACCACTACCACAACAAACAAAGGAGATAAGCGACCCCTAAACCACCAGAGTACAAAACTACAAAGATAAGCCCTCAACGAAAACTAGCTAGGGTAACGGAGAAATACTCAAAGCTGCAGGCACCACAAACGGATAATTCCTCCCTGCACACAGACCAACTACATTGCATGACAGCCTCCTAAGTCCCAGAAACTTAACCACACATACCTTTTGTGAGGAGCTGTATGGTTGTGAGGTATGGGTCCCAATAAATAGCACCTGCATTACAGCTACAGCGTCTATTAACATGATCACGATTAAGGAGACCTGCTTTAAAACCCCCATATTATATATATATATATATATATATATATATATATATATATATATATATATATATATATATATGTATATATATATATATATATATATATATATATATATATATATATATATATATATATATATTGTTGTTTTGTTTTTTTTAATAAATGCTGTCTCGCGTATGCATGGTGAGAAGTCATTAACCCAGATGATTATCCACGAATGCCTGAATGGACACTCCAAGCTCACCCTAATAATGTACAGCATGTGTTGTCTTCTAACTGATACTCTATAAAAGAAACCAACTTATATTTAGTCTCTCTAACTCTTTCTTTTGATTTAAATCTCTAGCTATTTGATTAATCCTCTTCCCTCCTCTGTTTCCTGCCATTGGATGTCAATGCTGCTCTTTAGAGTCCCATATTGCCACTATTAGCTGATATTTTTCTTCCTTTTCCTGCTATCCAAACAAACCTTTTTACCTCATAAACAGCTCATATCAGCTCTCCACTTATCAGATTCCATTGCCAGGCCCATACTTCTGATGTTCTTCACATTGATCACTGCTAGCTTTAGCTATATGGGTTATATCCTGCCAAGAATATAATAGCCAGCCAGCTGCCAAAACTTCAGAGCACCTTCCATGTGCCAAAACCATTAATCAGCTTGAGCTAAGCTGACTGAAAGACAAGTATGGTTGCACAGCTCTTCAGAACTTTACTGCTACCAAAGAGTACACTCTTCTGAAGCATATGATAATCTATTGTCAGCATGTGCTTTGCTTTCCCTTCGGGGGGAAAAATCAATTTTCATACATTTTGTCAATGTCTTACTTTCCCCTTCAGAAAAGTTATTTTAAAGCTAGGAGTGTTGTTATTTAATGGACTGTCTCAAGACTTTAATGATTTTTTAAATAGAGTATTAATTTCTGCCAGTTTAAAGTAGTGTAATACTAACTGAAAATGTATTTTATGTGCAGAAATGGTTTATTTCTCATTGTGGGACTGCCACTGTGTTTTTTAGTGATTTTTACTGTGTATTTTTAGTAAAAAAAGTAATTTTTGTATACTGGTAGTTTTAACAGCATTTGTTGCTTGTCTTCCCTGGGAAAAAGGAGCCATTTTCGGCTTGCTCGTGAAACAATCTACCAGTCCCATGGTCAGTCCTTCTTCCAGCCACAAAAAGAAAAATTAAGCAAACAGCCTTTGCCACCACAGCAGGCTAGCAATTTGCCTCAGCTGCAGGTGTGTGACTCTGCTATGGTCATTTGTTGCACCTCAGATCAAAAAATGGCAAGGGGGTTCTGATAACAAGTCTCCAACCTCATAAAACCAAGTCCATCATGTCTGAATGACTATTCACAAGACTTTGTGCCACCCCCCCATATGCTGGCCCCTCTTCTCTTCCAGAAAGTCTGAATTTCTATTTTTCTGTTTGGCAACAGACAACTAGGTTCTGAAAATTATTCATCAGAGTTGCAGATGGCAGTGGGAGGAAATTACTCCTTTCCAGGGGGTCATTCCTCATCCTGCACATCAAACTGTTTTGTTTTCACCTGTTCTTCATCACATGCTATGCCAAGGAGTGAGAAAACCAGTTCCTCCTTCTCAGGATTTTTTTTTTTTTAATTCAAGGATGTTCATAGTGACAAAGAAGAAAAATGCTTGGAGATCAGTTCTGGACAGGATATTTTTTCCTAAACCTGTTTGTGATAGTGTCCCCATTCAAAATGTTGTCACATCACAACTGTTAACTCTTCTTCCTCTTTCAAGTTTATTGGTAACGCTAGATTTAAAAGATGTTTAACATCACATTCCTATTCAAACAGACTTAAGATGTTTTGTAAGATTTTGTGTGTCTGTTTCACAGTATCATTTCTCTGCCTTAGCCTTTGGTCTACCCACTGCACCAAGAATATTCACAAAATGTCTAAATCTTATTATAGCTATTTGCAGACTACAGGGTATTCCCATTTTCCATATTTAGACAACTTGCTTATGTTTGCAGAGTTTTTTTCAAGGTGTCAGGGATCTGTTTCTTGGGAGAGAGATCTCTTGCACAAACTAGGATTCTAAGAGAAAATTTAAAAGTCTTTCTTAACTCTGTCACACAGGATTGTGTTCCTGAGATATCAACTAGACACCTCAGTCCAAAGAGCTGTTCTTATGCAGTAAAACATATATCTTTACTTAGGGTTATTTCTAAGGTTTTTCACTCAGACATCAATAACTGCAAGGGAATACCTGAGGACTGTGGGCCTCATGGTATCTATGATTCTCATGATACCCCTGACAAGACTCCACGTGAAAAAGATACGGTGGTATCTGAAATCTCTTCCCAGCATTGACACTCTTTATCTTTTCAGATGCCAGTGCTGGGGTTTGTCAGAAGAGAATTTTTTTGTTGGAGATAACAGATATCCTTAATTTAATTCCAGGTCTCCCCTTCTCCCTGCCTGCTCTAAAGCCGTCAGTCAGTACAGAGGCTTTACACTTTGTTCAGGGAATAATTTCAGGAGGGATAAAAGTGCAGGGGATTTGGGACACCAAGGACAAATGCAAACACATTAATATCAAGGAGATGCTTGCACTGATCAAGGCACTCAACTCTCAGAACTATCTTTGTTCTCCAGGAACTCTTCAAGTGGGTACAGACAATACCACAATCATGTGGTACATCAGCAAGCATCAGGAAACCAGGTCATACCCCCTATACAGAACAGCCATGTTAGCTTAAGATACAGCTACACTGCACAGTTTCACTCTACATGAATCCTACATTCTGTCAGAGTGAAACTGTGTTGCAGGCAAGCTGAGCAGGACCAGGGCAAGTTCTCATGAATGGAAACTAGATGGGGGGAGGGTCTTCCAAGATTTGATCCAGCAGTGGGGAATTGCTCAAGTAGATCTCTTTGCCTTATCTCTGAACAATCAACTGGCAAGATTCTGTTCCAGAACTCCATGCAAGAAGTCCTGGAAGACAGATGCTTTTTCTTTTCTTTGGACAGGAATGATCCTGTGTACCTTTCCAACCCTCCCAATAATATCCAGGATACTTCTAAAGATTCAGAAGGAATCCTCCAAATCATTGTGGTGACCCCATTAAGACCCAGACAACCATGATCCTCCTTTCTTTTGGAAATGGCCAGGGGAAATTACTACAAGCTTCCTCATGGACTCAGTCTACTCACACAAGACCAGAGTTGTTTGATACACTGTGACATCAATCATCTCCAGTTGACAACCTGGATGTTAGGGTCTTAATTACTTTTAGGCACCTGTTTGCTGAAGACATGCACCAGGTACTAATGGAGGGAAGAAAGCCTTCTACTAGAAAATCATATACTACCAAATGGAAAAGTTTTCTATTTGGTGCCAACAACATAACCATCACCCATTCAGGGTTAGTTGTACTTGTTTTACAATATTTGTGTGAGTTTATATCATATTACCTTTCTTATTTACCTATTAAGATTCACTTACTGGCCATTTCAACATGTTTGCCAATGGCTCCTCCTTTTTCAGTGCAGTCTCATGTCAAAATGTTCTTAAAAGGGGGTTTTGCATAAAAGGCCTCTTAGAAAACTCGTGGTCCCTCTTTAGGATCTTAATTTTGTGTTGGAGAAGCTAACACTTGCTCCATTTGAATCAACTAATTGGACTGACTTTATGTTCTTAACATGGAAAAAAGTTTTACTGATTTCTCTGACTTCTGTAAGAAGGGTATCTGATTTTCAAGCTCTTGTGGTGAGTCATCTCTATCTTATTTTCTACAGGGACAGCATTTATTTGAGAACCAGTCCTTTTTTGCATAAAGTGGTATCTGAATTTACTTTAAGCCAAACTACCCATCTCCCTGTTTTCTTTCCTGAACCAGAAAATGAGGGAGAAAGGATACTCCATAACTCGGATGTCCACAGACAGCTCTGGTACTATCATGACAGAACTAAATCTTTCAGATCTTCTGATCAATTGTTTATGTCTTGTGAATGTAAGAAGAAGGCACATGCTATGTCAAAACAAACTAGATCCAAATGGTTGTCTAAGGCTATTACCTTTTGTTATACTCTTTGTAGCAAATCTATTCCAGGCAGGGTCATGGCACACCCTACCAGTGCCTTGGCTTCATATATAGTTTTTTTTGGAAAGGGGTAGATTCTATAAGTATTCTAAAAGCTGCTATTTGGTCTTCTGTGCATACTTTTACAAATCACTCTAAGCTTGATTCTTTCTCTTGGACCAGATCAAGCTTTGCTAGGACCATTCTCCAGGGGCTCCTGGGCCCTTGTCCTTCCACCTGCCAAATATAGTCAGCTATGTTAGTTTACCAATATAGCTAAGGCTACTGCAACCATGATCAATTTGAAGAGCATAGTATAGTTGTGTAAGTTGAGCTTACCGAAACAGAACATGTTCCAATAATCACTGCAGGAGTAGCTGCTCCCTCCTTCCATCTACCTTGCTTTTGGTGTGCTTTTTGAATCAGCATGTAGACATATATATATATTTTTTGTTCTTAGCATCATTCTGTCAGGGCTCAGCAATTATCCCTCTGCTGCCAGGAAAGTTCTGAAAGGGTTCACACCCAAGCGTGCCTTTTGGTCAGCACATCTCAAGGTGCTTAACAGTTTGAGCACATGGAAGGTACCTTGAAGCTTCGGAAGTTGGCCCACTGTTATATAGCTGGCAGGCTATAACTCATATAGCTGAGGTTACTACAGCAGTGATCATTCAAACATTTACTGTTATGGAAAGTTCAACTTACACAACTGTACTTTTCTCCTTTGTCCTGTTGTTCTTCCCTTCATCCAAATCTCCTTTGCTGTAGGTAGTTTAGTTTGTAAGCTGGAGCATATTTAGTGAATGGATGTTACCTCTAATCAACTTCAACAGAATAACTTTTTCTGACAGTTCATGTGTATAAATAAACCATCCCAACTGTTTCATTTAGCTATTTATAAGATGTGTTATTCCATATTACATCACAGTTTCATTACCACATCTGCATTTTTCAGTGGTTTTGAAAAATGAGTAAAGATGAGCAGAAGGCGAAAAATAAGTATAATTCCTTTATATGTGGTTTTGTGAGTCACTGTATAACTGTGCAGCTGAATTCAAAGCAAAATCAGAGATAGGATACATTTTCCTCTTCTTTGCTTATAAAATTACTTGCATATAAACAGTGTAATATATTCATCTTTTCTCCCCTATCTTTATTATTGGATGTATAATTTAAATTAAATTTCCTTTTAGCCGTGCATAAATCCTTATAAATCTAATGTGCACAGTGTGTTTCACAGTACTTCACATTGCTACTAGTATAAACATGTTTGGCAGAAAGCTGCTTTGCCTAACATCTTCTCTCATAAACAGCTACAAGTCTGCATGCTTTCTAATTCAGCCTGACTGTGCATTCATTACTGCACACTATGTCCCTCCACCCTCTCCAGTCACTAGATTACCTCACATAGATTAGCTGAATATGCATTACGTCTTCTAGTTAACTTGCATGTGCTACCTGGTGTGTCTGCTTGATCCCTAAGCCACTGAGGCCTTCTTTGTCATTATGATTATGCTAATGTTCTGTCTGGGCTGAGTGATCTGTATGCAGCATCCCATGTTTCAGTGCTAGTTCAAACTGCAGGTGCTGACTATGGATTTGGTGCTTTATCAATCCAGACATGCAAACCACACACACATTGCCCTAAATAAAGTATCACATATTACTTTAACCACTATTACTTTAATATTCTACTACTGTTTGATTTTCTGTTTAGAATAAACATTATCACAGAGACTACTGTCTACAACTCAAAATTCTTCTTTCTACAACCACTTGCTATTAGTACCATATCTATTTTTCTCTGCATTACATCCTCAGGCTTTACTTTCCAACAACTAGTAAGGGAACTTAGAACTAAGGAAACATCCACCAGTCGAAAGGAATACAGAAACATTTTTTTCTCAACCATGTGTTAACAGTCTAAACAAAGAATCCTAGCAGGGTACTGTGAATGCCAAGGTAAATAAACAGATTATGTACATTTCTTCATTTCCGTGTAATTCCATTGATGAATCTTTACGTAAGATTTCTATGTCTTTATGTTAACTTCATAGATTACCATTTATGAAAAACATGAATTCAAAACCTGCATTCCAATATCTGATTTCAGACATTTTATATCATGGAAAAGCACTTGAAACTGTACGTATAGTAATTTTCTGGATCAGTGTGTCGATAAAGACAAGCTCATAAGTTTACTGGGCAACTGTCTAAAGACAGCATTACTGTAGTTCATAGGTTCATAGGTTCATAGGTTTGTACTAGGCTAATGGCCCTGGGGCCTTTACAAGTCTAGCCCATAGAAGTGCCCTGGCATTGTGCCACCCGTCATTAGTTCCCAGTGCCTCTATCAAGTAGAGCCACTGGAGTGATCCCCAGGGTGAACTTTCTATTTCCCATCCACGCATCAAGATTTCTCTTGAAGAGGGCTAGTGAGGTGCTCTACTTGACATGTATGGGAAGTCTATTCCAGAGCATAGGCAGTCACTGGGTTATGAACCTGTCCCTCCAGCATGTTCTGTTGATTGTGGTAATGAGGTTGAGGTCTCTGGAGTGTATGGTGCGGAGGGATTCGGATTTCTTTAGATGTAGCATTTCTAACAGAGCTGGGTTAGACATGGCTTATTAAGTCAAGCAGAGATCACCTCTTAGTAGATGATATGAGACAGAGAATAGCTGGAGTTTTTTGAGTTTGTCTGTGTAGGACATGTGTTTAAAGCCTAGAATCCTCTTCTTGAAGTACTTTCGTGGCCTCTCCAGCTGTTGCAGGTCTCTAGTAAGGTACACGCCAAATGGGGCATTATACTCTATGATTGGTCTAATGAGGGAAGAGTAGAGAGAAATGATGACTTCTATCTTCCTGGATGCAAAACCCTTGGTAATGAGATGTGCCATATAGAAGGGCTTTCTGACCACAGTGGCAATGTGGTGGTCGAAGGAGAGGTTGCTGTCAACGTGTGCCCCCAGATCTCTTATAGTGCCTTCAGTGTTCCGTGGGCTCCCATTGATGTGGTAATTAGTGTGAACTGAGTTTTTCCCAAAGGGGATGATGACGCATTTTTTGGCATTAAGCTTAAGGCCATGGTTTTGACACCAGTCATTGGTCTCAGTGAGGCCTTTCTGTAGGATGTCTTCATCACTTGGAAAGTTAATAATGGCTCCCAGCTTGCAGTCATCTGCGAATTTGGTCAGCCAGAGTCCCTCCGTGTTAACCTGGATTTCTGAGAAGTAGATGCCAAACAGGAGAGGACCCAGGACTGATCCCTGTGGGACTCTACTTGTGACTGGTCAGCAGTCTGACTTGGAGTCTGCTACTTTCACACTGTGGGTTCTGTCTATGAGCCAATTTGCAACCCACCTAATGATATAGGGGTTGATGCCTAGTTTGCTGAGTTTATCAATAATTCCTAAGTGAGGAATGGTATCAAAGGCCTTGGCCAGATCGAGGTAGGATGTATGAACTGCCTTACCTTCATCCACCGCTCTGGTGACTGACTCAAAGAAGTCAACCAGGTTGAGCAGGCATGATCTACCTTTCACAAAACCAAATTGCCTGGGATCTAGAGTTTGGAGATTCCCTATATCCTTATTAATTAGGTCCATGATGATGTGCTCCATAGCCTTACATATCAGAATCATCAGGCTAATGGGGCAATAATTTCCAGGGTCTATAGTTGCTCCTCCTTTATGTAGAGGGATGACTGTAGCAGTGCACCATTCAGGAGGCAGAAATCCTGAGATGAGGCCGTGAGCGAACAGAGCACACAGATGTGGTGCCAGTTCACTTTGTAATTCATGTAGAACACAGGCAGGGATATTGTTGGATCCCCTGGAAGCTGTATTCTTGGCCTTAGACAATGCAAATTTAACATGTGCTGCAATAATGCTGGGTGCCTGGCATTCTCTGGTATTGAGATTGGTCCTTTGGGGGGGTAAAGTTGGCAATATCTGTTGGCTCAGTATAGGAGGTACCTTTGTGCAGTAAGGTAGAGCAAATCTGGGTATTGCCATGGAGATTCTTGATATATCTATAGAAGGCTCTGTGGTTGTTTTTAGTGTCTGCCATAATTCTGCCTTCATAGCTGGCTTTGGAGGTTTTGATGAGGAATCTCAACTTTTTGTTGAGGGTAATAAGGGAATTTTTCCAGTCTTGGGACTTCACCTTTTTCTGCAACAGTTTCTTCCTTCTGTTGTAAAGTTTATTAATGGCAGGAGACCACCAGACTGGCTTCCTTTTTTTGGAGGAGAGTGTCTTGGTTCTGTTGGGTATGGCTAGTTCCATGCATTTATGTACATGCTCGTGCAGTACATTGGTGTATGATTCAGCAGTCATACATCTATTTTCCATTGGCATGTGTGCAGTGAAGTTAGCCACCTCTGCTTTTAGGCATCCAAAATCAGCTTTGGAGAAGTTTTTCATGGTGGATACCTTTGTGTGGGAATTTCCATGGTGATTAGTTTGTGGTCGGATCTAACCAAAGAGGAATTATCTATTGGTGTAGAACAATGACTGCCCATGTTAGTAATTACCAGGTCAAGGATGTTGCTTCCTCCTGTGGGGGTAAAATGATCTGGTCCAGGGCATTGGAATTGAAGAAGTCCAGGAAGCATTAGGCCAGTGCATTGGTGCATGAATAGTTTTCCCAGCTGATGGAGGGTTAGTTGAAGTCACCTAATATGAGAGTGTTGGGTTGGATCTTAATAGTTTCCAGGGTGCTTAGGAATGTGGATTAGAGTCTTGGGACATGCTTGGGGACCTATAGCAGGCTACAACCTGAATCACCATCTTACCCAATGTTAGTTGTACCTGGAGTATCTCAGATGAGTTATGCTGTGCTACTAGTCTGGAGGTGTGCATATCCTTTATGAATATGGAGACACCACCTCCTTTGGAGCTTTGGTCCATGTTCTGGGGCCAGAAGGTTTGGAATGAGTTATAGCAAGGTAGTGCAGGCGTACTTTCTGCTGCTTTAAACCAGTTTTCTGTTACAGCACAAATGTCGACGTTCTTAATTTTGAGGAATGCCTTGAGTGAGTGCATCTTGAGATTTAGACTTCTAGCATTGAGCAGCATGACCCTCAGATTGCATTTATAGCTGTTATAGTGGTAATTTGGTCTTTGGAACACCGCATAAAAAAGGCACTATAGGGGTGGCAAGAGCCTTAGCCACTACCCAGAAATCCAGGGGTGGCAGATGCAGGCCATCTCTGGCAAAGCATTGAGGTCTGTCAATCATGTCATCCCAAACAGACAGATACTGGATCCCCTTAGAATGACACCAGAAACTTAGCCAATTGTTGAAGTCAATCATTTTCTGTTTGTACTGTGGTATCATTCTGGGCATTGGTAGAATGTTGCTCAGGGCTAGGGTCATACCTGCCTGGGCCACATAATCCGAGAGCTCCTCCACATCTCTTTTCATGTAGCCCAGGGAGGTGTGTCTCAGGTCATTCACAATGGACAATGACAGAGTCATACTTGTACTTGTTGTGGAGTGACCTGAGTGTGTGTGCTATGTGTCGGAGTCTAGCACCTGATAGGCAGCTGACAGTTACCTTCTCCTTATTCAACCTAGTGAGTGGGACATCAGTGTGCCTCACTATTGAGTCACCTATGATTATTGTACTGGGCAAGCTGTTTGCCTTACGGGAGTAGGTTAAGGGGCACACTGTGTAGGTGAGCTATGATTCTTGTGGTTTGTGCTGTGTTGTGGTGGTTCAGTGCATTTCTGCCTTGGAGGTCTCTGCTGCTTGCATAGATTTCTATTGATAGCCTCCGCGAAGGTGAGTGTGTGGTTTTGTGTTTTTATGTGAGGGCTATGATGGTGGTTGTTCTGGAGGGCTATGTGTTCCATGCGGTGTGGTGCAGGTGTTGACCTTCTCCTCTTGACCAGCTATTCTAGTCTTGGCTGGAGATTGCATGTGTAAGAGAAGAGGGTTGTCTGTGTACATGAGGCAGTTGCTACACTGCCTCAGAATGCCCAAGTTCACCAGGTTAATAGGAGAAAGCACAGGAACCTGACCTTTAGACATGCCAGGAGGGATGGTCATCATTACTAAGTACTGGAGCTGTTTCCTTATAGGACGTCTAGTGCTGATAGCACTTATGTGTGCTACAAGAATTGCTACAAAAAGCCTGATGAAATGCTAGGAGAGAAAGTTGAAAGGGATAGAAAAAACTGCGCAAATGTCCAATAAACTACAATTTCATAGACAGAAACCACTCCTCTTGTGGTAGATAAGCTACCTAATACTTACGACTCCCACGGATAATCTGGGAGGCTTCCATCTAGCACAGAAAGGTATGGGGAACTTAGAAACTTACATCTGTATCTGGACTACTCTAGTAAAAGGTGGAAAACAAGCTTAGAACTTTTTTTTTCAGAAAAAACAGTTAATGTATAGCTGGAATACCTCAAAACAGGTTTAAAACCATGCAGCTGAAGCTCTGGATGCTGAGGACCTGTATCTAGACTATGCAACTCAATTTTAAGGTTAAGAACTCAATAAGAAAAAACTCACGATGAAGCACAGATTAATGACTTATAGTCAAAAGAACAGCACTTGCAGTATGAAAAAATACAGTTAAACAGAAATAAAATGCAGTAAAATACAGTTAAACAGTACTGAATTTCAGTAGATAGCAATACAATATAGTTAATCAGCCGATTGCTTTGAAACAATAGCTCACAAATCACAACAGTATCAGACACCCCTGATAAAGCAGCGAATTCAATTTAGTGAGGCTACCAACAAGCAGTGTCGCCTCACAGTTAGATGTTGCCCATTCGATTCTCAGTTAGAGAGTCTACTGTGTGACGACATGCATGAATGGGCGTTCCTTCGTTGAAGGTTGTGCGTTAGGCCTGGCAAGCCAGCACGTAAAACTCTACTGCCAATCATTAGCGGATCGGAGTTCCGCTGTGGCAACCCCTAACCGGGAAAAGCCGAAAGACACACACACACACACACACACACACACACACACACACACACACACACACACACACACACACAAACACACACACACCAACAAGCAGTAATAAATATGGCAAACAGCAAAATGAAGTAGAAAGAGGTACGGAGTGCATGTGTAGGTTTGATGTATGACATGTTTTCCAAATATTTTTAAGCAGAGCTTCTCTCTTGCTAGAAAACTGCATTAACTAAAATAATGCAAATCTATTCTGGACAAGATTGCTGAATGTGATATGGGTTTCCGGTACAGAGGCCAGTGTAACTGTATGGGTGGTAAGAAAGTATTTGGTCCATAGCATTATACTGGTCTGGCTGGTGTAGGCCACATGTAAATGCACCAGTGGCATCACTAATAATAACTATCCACGTGTGTTTCCCTAAAACTGTCCACTGAGACATGAAAAATGAGGTATAATGATTTACAGGCTAGCTTTACAATGCTATTTAGGAAGCAAAGAGAAAGAAAAAGTGAATGCTAAATGTATTTAAATGGCACATACCCATTTATTCCTATGTCAGGAGTTAGAGGGCTGTGAGAGCTGGAGCAAGTGAGTGTCAGAAAACTGTGTGTGAGCACGCGTATGTCGGCATGTATCTGTGTGTCAGAAAACTGTGTGTAAGCATACGTATGTCAGCATGTATCTGTTTGTCAGAAAACTGTGTGTGAGCACTTATATGACAGCATGTATGTGTTTGTGTGAGTATGTGTCTGTAGTGACATGACTACACCTGTCTGGATGTGGTGCGTGAGAGACTGTTTGGATACGTGTGTGTGTGTGTGTGTGTGTGTGTGTGTGTGTGTGTGTGTGTGTGTGTGTGTGTGTGTGTGTGTGTGTGTGTGTGTGTGTGTGTGTGTGTGTGTGTGTGTGTGTGTGTGTGTGTGTGTATTATTATGTGTGATCGTGTGCACATATGCGTGCATCTTTGCAGGTGTCCAAACAACCAGGTTATGTGTGCTGAATGGGAGGGCACTGGGCCAGTTACATGTAGCTATTCAATGTTCAGTTCAGAGACATGATAATGAGCCACTAATGAGATGGTGTTCCATGCAACGTTTACATGAAAATGAATTGCGTTATATCACTGTTGCACTATTGGCCACTTTGGGATTGCACTAATACTACTGGTGGTAATATGCTTTCTGAATCCAAGGCAGTATTTTCTGCTTTCCCAGACAGCAAGTGGTAATATATTTAAAAGAATTATAAGAGTCAAGTCTGTACCTTTACAAATTCAGAGTGGATACCATTTCAGGATGTTTGATGGCTGAGGTTAGCTGCAGGCATGGTTGTATGCCTGCAGAAATACTGATATAAAGCTAAGCATTGTCAGTTATTCTATAGATTCTCATTTAATAAGGTGTCACTACTGCCTATTTTGTAATTATACAGCAGGATGAGCAGCCAAAGCTTACCATCTGGTTCTGGTCTCACTGGGTCCCAGACTTCTCTGACATGCTTAGCACTATAAATCCTTATGTCAGCTGTACTTAGTAATATCATGAGCCAGCATGAACATGTGTCACTGCATAAATCCATATTTGACATTTTCTGTAGTCTTAAACTGTCAGTGAATGATGCACCTTCAGCTGGTGAGTCTGCCTCCTGACACATGCAGTCATTTATTTTAGCTGTTTGCTGTGCACCACTTTAGATATCTGTAGCCTTAACAGATTTAGTCATCATGAAAAGTTGCAGTTAAACATCATCAGAGACAGAATTTCTTTTATGGTGCTGAGTACAGTTGTTACTTGACATTAACAAAACAATCATCAGTTTTTTTGCCAGCATTCCATTTACATCTTTCATCATCTGGGATATTTTGAGTATCTGCCAAAATATTTTCTCTGAGCTTGTATATGGCTGTGTGGTACATCATACCTTACTGCAACATTAAAATGACTATTATATTCTTTCTATAACAATGCAAGAGTGAGATAAGAATGGAATTATTTCATATGGACCTCCTACTACCCTGATCCTTCCATGGGATGGTTATGCAGATACAAGGTTACTTGCACCTACTAGATGGTAGTCATTTCATGGAAAGGTTGTATACTGGTCTGGATGAAGAATGCAGCCTTCCATCCCAGCATCATTCTGTAACTTGTCTGTTGAACATTACTAGGAGCCATTTGACTAGATGCTAATTTTAATAGTTTAAGGATGGCTATCATAGTTACGCTAATTAAAACCACTATCTGGAAACAGCACGATCAAATAACAGCTGCTGTGAAACAAAAATGTCTAACTCTTCCAGCTTCTGATTACATAAACAACTGGAAATTAATGTTCCATCCTGTCATTCTTTTCGCTGTAGTAAGTAAAGTGTGTCGTTGTGAAGCAACATTTGATAAATGCATTAAATCATTTATGTAGTAATGAAATAAAGAAAAAAAAAACAGATGTTCCATGACTTCAGATAGCAAAAGAGCAGTTTTATTCTGCTGTTAAAAATGCTTCATTAAAGTACTCACCTGTAGTCTAAACATATTACTATGTGATGTTACATGAAATGATGATTGCATTACATTATACCATAATAAGTTATAATACCTTGTTAGATACATAGCCAACAATTGACATGTGTGTGGCAATAATAAGCGACTGGTCTATCTAGATGTACTTGTAGCATATTTTCCTATGACACAAGTTAATAAGAGAAAGTTTTTAAGTAAATTAAGTAATGTTAGGTCTGTATGTTAATTTTGTATAAATGTCATTGCATCTGAAGCTGCCAGCTGTCCATTCCGCAGCAACAAAAATATGAAGCTACATAATTATTCTCTGTGTTGCTGGCTATTAGGTGGATATTAAAATACTTTGTAAAATAGAAAGCAGCGAATGATTAAGATATTACATGTTTCACTGCTATGTGTAGTGCAAGGAATGCAGATATTAGAAACAGGAAAGAATCCAAGATCAGGCCTTTATTTACTGCAATGCTGTTCAGTACAGACTGTGAAATTTCTGGTGATTTATACCACAGTGTACGTCAAAAAGATCAATATGAAGCACTAGGTAGAAAAAAAAAACAGAATGTTCCATAAGTCAGAAGTCTACTTGTTCCAGAAACAAAACTGCACAGAAAGTATTTGAAAGTTGCTTAAATGGTATTCACTGGTTGCAGGCAAAAATAATGCTGAAAATCACAGACATGGTTCAAAGTCCAGGTAGTAACCTCTTTGGGAATTTAAGCTTATCAGACATCTTTCTGTATTTCCATCTATTAAGTTTACTATCTCCTGTGAAAAGAAGCTTCAGGTTATCTATAAATGAAGTCCAGTAGCTCAGCTCATCACAAAATAAGTTTTAGGATTAGTATACATTTTATCTGCTGAAGCTTGATATAAAATACATTTGAACTATCCTGTCCTCTAATCGTGCACTGTGTTAAAAAGGCCTGAAAAATAATCAGTATTTTGGTCGAAAAATAAACTAATGCAGATATTAGTTGGAAGTTAAAAGTGCAACATAACTCATTGCTATAGACTGTGCTGTACATACCTTATTTCAAAACATATAATACAGAAAAAATGCCTGTTATAACATTCAGCTTTCAAACTAAAACATTTTTCACAAAATCTAAACTTATGTGATATTTTCAATATGAAGAGGTCAGAATTAAAGTTCATTTGTCTGATATATTTGGGATCTGTTCTATGCCAATCCTTATTGATTACATGACACTTTTGACAGTTAGCTATAACAACATACTTAAATAGATATAATTTTAGTTGTTTATCTATGTACTTATTTTTTCACGTACTATTTGTTCATCAGGTAGGTAGGTAAGCTGGTCCACTGGCCCTCATCAACCGCAACCTGGGCTTAGTGAGCAGCAGGGAACATATGATATAAAACACAGAATAATCAGAGAAAGAAATGCATAATTAGGAAAAATAAGCATGTCATACCACACAAGGATAAAATACAGAATAAGCAGAGAAAGAAATTCATAATTAGGAAAAAAAAAAAAAACATGTCATTCCACACAAAGATAAAATACAGAATAAGCAGAGAAGGAAATGCATAATTAGGGGGGGGCATGTCATACCACACAAAGTCTTAAGCACTAGTACATTGGCAATAAACAAGAGTTACTGAAATATGTGATAGGGAAACATATCAGACAACACCTGTAGCGGCATATAAGGATCAAGGTGCAAAGACATTAACATGCCCAGTACGGGTAACTTCAACTATTACTTAAACGTTGTCAGAGTCTTAAGCTGTTATTGTTTTCCTTATGCTAACTCATTTGCCATAAAGCAAGTACATTAAATCACAAAAGTAACTTAACTGCCAAGGCTATTGCTATTTTCAAAGTATTATACTATATTTCTAGTATTTTGTACAGTGATACATATGCTGGAGTGTTTGACAAAGACTCTGTACTGTCATTAAAAACTAAATTAGCTAAAACTAGTTCATAAGTCAGCCATATACTAGGATGACTGAAAATCAGTTTTACTACTTAGAAAAAAGGCTCTACGAATGATCACCATTTATATATATATATATATATATATATATATATATATATATATATATATATATATATATATATATATATATATATATATATATATGTGTGTGTGTGTGTGTGTGTGTGTATGTGTGTGGGTGTACTTTTGTTTATCAAAAGCTCGTTCTATCGCAAAACAAAAACTACAATCCCAATTATGTGAAAGTGCACTTAAACAAAAGTGCACTTTCACAAATATCGGTTCACCGAACCAGTATAAAATTAAAAAAAAAAACCCACTGCAAAGGCAGTTTTGCAGGGGGGAAGACCCCACTGCACCCACCCATGTGTGGGGCTGCACCCCCACTACACCCCAGCTACTTTATATATATATATATATATATATAAACTCTGAGATCGCACTACAGTAGGGAAAGAGGTATATTCCCTCATCCCCACTGTAGCATACTTCCGTCCTGCAGTGTTTGTTTTTTTTATATTACCAGTTCATTGAACATGTATTCATGAAAGTGCACTTTCATTTAAGTGCACCTTCAGGTAAATGGGGTCGGAATTTTGTTTGTCGAAAGAATGAGCTTTTGACAAATGAAAGTAGACTTATATATATATATATATATATATATATATATATATATATATATATATAGATAGATATATATATAGATATACATAACTGGGTTTTGGGACTATGTCCTTTCTCCAGTATTGTGTGAAATATATATAAGCGACAGGCTTGATGTGCAGGGGGCTTGACCCTGACAAAAAAAAATTATTTCTAGTTGCTGGCTCCTTTGAGTGTTTAGACGTTGTTTAGCACATATATATATATATATATATATATATATATATATATATATATATTCGTGTGTGTGTGTGTGTGTGTGTGTGTGTGTGTGTGTGTGTGTGTGCGCTTTGTGTATGTGTACAGATATAAATGGTTCCCCTTCAGAAGGTCGAATGGCTGAAATCTCTAAATGCATATGGCTGAAGCCATATGCTCGAATTTCGTAAGCTCGACCTTCTGAAAGGAAAAGAAAAAAAGAACAAGAAAGCACAAAACAGTATTTCTGCAAGCTCTCCTGCACCCCCCACACCCCCCTGCTACTTATTTATCCTAACTCCGAGATTGCACTACAGCGCAGAAAGGGAAATCTCCCATTCAGCGCTGTATGCCAATCACGATTCAGAAGGTGGAGCTTCTGAACTTTTGAGCATATGGTCTCGACCATATGCATTTTGAGATTTCAGCCGTTCGACCTTCTGAAGGGGAACCATATATATATATATATATATATATATATATATATATATATATATATATATATATATATATATATATTTGATAACGACCTTGTGTCTTATATTGCTCCTACATTGCACACAGTTAGTACTTATAACCCCCCATTGTTGCCCCCAGTTGCACTTTTTGAACGATTATGTGAATTCAGTCTTAAAATTTTTACCAACATGTCCCTATGTATAAAGAAATTATTTTAACTAAGGACAAGCAAAGGTTATTTTCGGAGCTTTCCAATAATAAGTAGATAAGGATCATGAAGCCCAACAAAGGTGGAGGGGTGCTGATTATGGATCAGTTATCGTATGTGGCAAAGATTTTAACATTTTTACGTGATAATATATTTTTGTACCTGTATTTGTGAATGAGTTAAACATTGACAATTATAGGATGGAGCTTTTATTGGACACTTTTTTATGGAATATCATTTTGAGCCACAAGAAATGGATTATTTGAAAGTAAAAAAAAACCCTGACTCCCTCACTCTTTGGGATTCTAAAAATTTACAAATCCATTACAGATCTTATTTACTGCACACAGTATACCATATGTGTATTAGTAAAATACTGGTGCAGATACATTCATTTTTAACTTCCATTCTCATCCCTGAGTCAAAGTCTTTACTTCTATAACCTCTGAATTCATGAGTAACACGAGCAATATTACTCTCACTATAAAGCTTTGCTTTACACTGTTGTCTCTCTTAATTGTATTCCCCAAACATCCATCAATGCAAAGAACTACACACAACTATATATATATATATATATATATATATATATATATATATATATATATATATATATATATCAGCTACAACAATCCAACAATTTTCCAAAAATAAATCCTAATAAATTTTATCACCGTACTGTAATCTATGTTAACAAAATTGTTTATGAAGTCCCATACTACCAATTATTCCCTTTTTTAACATCCATTATTTCCCATAAAAATTATCGACAACATTTGTATATTTTTGCCTTTTGGAATACCACATACTTTTGGTTATAATGCTTGACCTATAACCTTAAACCCTTTTATATCAATTATTTTGATTAATATTAAGCAATCCATACCAACAATTGCAAGCCTTGCAATTAGTATCCATTTGTTGAAACTGCCTTTCTGTTTATCCTTCCACATACAATGCTTAATGACTTTGTGTTTCTTATCAACCCCCTACTCCTATAATCCCTTCTGGAAGTTATTAATTTCTCCTTACCTGTTAGCTTGTAAAAAAGCAAGTGCTTCCAACTATACTGGGTGATCCTTCAGATTTAAGTTTCTTTGATGCGTTACTGCAAACTTTATCTTATCAACTGTAGTAGAGTTAGTGTTGGACTAGGATTTGACCTCTGGTTGTGATACAGAGAGTCTGTGGCGTAAGGGACTAGTTAAGTTTACCTTTATTCACTAACAAGCTTGCTGCTTTATACATACAGTGTGGCAACAGATTGGTACAGATACCTGACTCAGTATTTTGGTTCTGTGCAATACCAACTTTAGGGTCTGTCAGGCTATCTGAAAGAAAATTTGTAGTGCAGTAACTTGCTGGAACAACAATGAATTGTAGCATAGAATTCTGAGTGCTCTGTTTGTTTCATGGATTGTCCAGATCAGTTCGGAGACGTAAGAATGAGAGAGAAATGACTGAGTTGAAGATTTGATGTTCAAAAGCCTAGATCCTGTGAGAGTCTATTAGAGACGACATGGAGGTGCTCCCAGACACAGCATTAAGGACCCACACAGTACATCCTGTAACCAACAAAGAGGAAAAAAGGAGAATTAAGACCAAGAAATGTCTAATGGAACAATGGTAACTATGTCATTTAACTTTGTGTTTGTCTTTTGCGGATAGCAGCAGGCTGGTGTTTCCTTCTTGGTTCGTGTTCTACAAAGTGCTCTGATATTTGTATACTAATCTCCTTTTTATCCTTACCTTGAACATTAGTCATACCTTCAACTGGATGTAATGTCTGCTAATTGCAATTTCAGGTCAACTCTTTGAAAAGATTTTTTTCCTTCCTAAATTGTGGATGTGTAATAGTACAGCTCAGGAGAAAATCGTATTGGTCCTGACTCTGCATAGACTATGGCGATTACAATTTGCAATTCTTTGCCATCTAAAATTATAGAACTTTACAAAGCCTGTGTTCACACCATCAAATTATTCAAAAAATGAGACAGGAACATAGAGCTGCTAATATCTCAGACAATATCAATTAACATAAATCACTACAGCCTAGGGAAGGCTAGCACTTTTTTGGGGTCTGTTTAAGAGTGCGAGAGTGCTGTTATTTAAAACTATAGAGTGTGAATAAAACAAGAACTTGCTGCATTACATTATTCCAGAATTTGCATACAAATATAAAGCTGTCAATCTCTATGAACAGTTTTAACAGCTGGCATTTGGCTGTAGATGATTGTTACTGTTAAAGTGGCACCCCAACCCCATGTGTAAAGTGTGAAAAAGGGTTGTGGATGGATGGATGGATGGATGGATGGATGGATGGATGGATGGATGGATGATATTACAGCTCTAACTTTAACCAACAAAATTAAATAATACTTGGTGTTTATTTTTAGGGCAAACAACTACTTAGCTTTATATTTTAAAATGATGTGTTACTATTATCTTCATGGTTGTTCTGTTGTTATAATGCCCCCTTCTATGGTTTATTAAATATTGTTACGTGATTTATATTCATTGTTACCTTCTTTTTTGTTACTTTTCATTGTGTGATGCTCTGACCAATACCCTCTGACCTTTGAGGTCATGTTAGGCATTCCACTAAAACTAGTACAGCCCATAAAAGCAATTCCGAGGACAGTGCTATTTTTCCAATGAGATCACAGATGTCCATATTACTGGTTTAAGTTCTGATGTTGGAATTTTATCCTTACAAGGATGACCTTTATATGAGTTCAGCAGGATGCTCAGATAACGGCAATGTAGGTTTTGAGTAGGGCCCTACACTGTAGTGAAATTCTAAACTAAAATGACTGCTTGGCCAGTAGTCTTGTTTCTTGGCCTGTACTATTACATCTACCTGGGCACATAAACTGTACCATACTCTTCTAAACTTTATATAGTTATGAAAGTTCAGTTCACCACTATACTATTATAAGATACTATGGGTTATAACTTTATTGGTGTAAACACATATTCTCATCTACCTTTGAATGATTTTTCATATCACTGCATTGCATGTATAATGATTATATTTTTTTCTTATTTTTGTATACTCAACCAAGTCATCATACTAATTATGTATGTATTTTACTTTCGCTCTACATCTTGTGGAGATTTTCTTTCTGTGCCTTATCTGAAAATGTTTTTTTTCCACTGAGACAGCCTTTCTTGGTCAACAAAAGCAATAAATAAATAAACAGAGTAAAATAAAATAGTTTAGGAAATGACAAACAGTATGGATTTTGCTAGGATATAATGAATTTCTTTTGCTGCTTGCAGATCAATGAGTGTGTACATATACCTTTAAGAAGCTATTCAAGGACTTGCACAAGAGTATAAATACTGAGCATGTGCAAGCCCGACTGCCATTTTGTAGTTACCTGTTGAGATGTGAACATGTATGTATGTATGAAAGCTCTGTTTGTTAACTAGTTTGTTTATTTAATGATGCTGCTATCCATCCTGATGTGTTTGTATATATTAAAGCATCCAAATGAAACCCCAAGCCTTCTTATTATTTGTATTAGAGACGAACGAGCAACATGGTGCCAGAAGCGGCATATCTAAAGGACATGGAACAAGAAGCAGCATATCTAAAAAGGCCTGAAGGCAGAACCAGCATAATATAAGGGCACGAAGTTTAAAATGGCTTGTTCAAAATGATTTAATCACGTATCCACATGCTTGTGGAATATAAAGCAATGGACCATCCCAAAACTGTGCATACTTAAAAAAACATGTCAGAAAAAAAATTCAGGTATTAAAACTTGCTCAGCACTATTTCATTTTTGCATAATATGAAACAAGGCATACAGAACACTTTAAATAATTTTCCCATAAACAAATATATACAATATTGATAAAATATTCAAATTACTATGGAAAATGCTTGAAATAAAGTCCAAATTGCATAAAACTAATAAAATAAAGGGAACCGAACACATTTTCACAAATCATATGTATTTTCATATTAAACAAAGATAACTGAGTTATCAGAAGTGTATAAAGTGTTTGCATGTTTGTGCAGTGTTGCAGTAAAGATATTTCACAAAGTGCAGCCACTACAAGGCATATTTCACAGAGTACAGCCATTACAGAGCATATTTTACAAAGTAAAGTATTTTGAAGAGTTTATTTTGCATTTGGAT